>NW_027202939.1:0-127909 GCF_024711535.1 Dipodomys merriami
CCCTCACCCTGACCCTAACACTCACTGTCACCCTAACCCTCAGCCAAACCCTAACCCTCACACTCACCCTAACCCTAACCCTAACCCTCATCCTAATGCTAACCCTAAACCTAACCTTCACCCTAATCCTAACCCTCACTCCAAACCTAACACTAACCCTAACCCCTAACCCTAAACCTAATGCTCACACTAATCCTAACCCTAAACTTACGTACATCCTAAAACTCAAACTAATCCTAACCCTTAGCCTAATGTTAACCCTAACCCTCACCCTTACTCTAACCTTCAACCTAACTCTAACCCTAACCCTCATCCTAATGCTAACCCTAAACCTAATGCTCACCCTAACCCTAACCATCACCCTCACCCTAACCCTAACCCTAACCCTAACCGTAAACCTAATCCTCACACTAACCCTAACCCTAACCATAACCTTCATCCTAAAACTCACACTAATCCTAACCCTAAACCCTACCCTCACCATCACCCTAACCCTAAATTTCACCCTCAAACTAATCCTAAACCTGAACCTAAACCTCACCCTAACCCTAACCCTAACCCTAACCCTAACCGTCATCCTAATGCTAACCCTAAAACTAACCTTCACCCTACCCCTAACCCTCACTCCAACCCTAACACTAAGCCTAACCCCTAACCCTAAACCTAATGCTCACACTAACCCTAACTCTAAACTTAACCTTCATCCTAAAACTCAAACTAATCCTAACCCTAAGCCTAATGTTAACCCTAACCCTCACCCTTACTCTAACCTTCAACCTAACCCTCACCCCAACCCTCATCCTAATGCTAACCCTAAACCTAAAGCTCACACTAACCCTAACCCTCACCCTCACCCTAACCCTAAGCGTAAACCTAATCCTCACACTAACCCTAACACTAACCATAACCTTCATCCTAAAACTCACACTAATCCTAACCCTAAACCCTACCCTCACCATCACCCTAACCCTAACTTTCACTCTCAACCTAATCCTAAACCTGAACCTAACCCTCACCCTAACCCTAACCCTAACCCTAATGCTAACCCTAACCCTCACCCTCACCCTATCCCTCACCCTAACCCTTACCCTCACCCTAACCCTAAACCTAACAAACACAATAAACCTAACCCTCACCCTAACCCTAACCCTACCCCTTTGCCTGATGCTTACCCTAACCCTAACCCTAACCCTAACCCTAAACCTCACCCTCACCCTAAAACTAATGCTAACCCTAACCTTCACCCTCACCCTAAACCTCATCCTAACCCTTACCCTCACCCTCAACCTAACCCTCACCTTCACCCTACAACTCACCCTATCCCTAACCCTCACCCTAAACCTCACCCTAACCCTAATTCTAACCCTCACCCTAACCCTCACCCTAACCCTAACACTAACACTAACACTAATCGTAATCCTAATGCTCACCCAAATCCTCATGGTAAACCTAACCCTAACCCTACCCCTTACTCTCACCCTTAACTTCACCCTAACTCTTACTCTCACCCTAACCTTAACCCTCACACTAACCCTAAACCTCACCCTAAGCCGAACCCTAACCCTCAGCCTAACACTCATCCTATCGGTGAACATAAACCTAACCCTCACCCTCACCCTAAACCTAACCCTAAAAGTCACCCTAATTCTAAACCTCACCCTCACCCTAACCCTAACCCTAACCCTCACCCTCACCATCAGCCTAACTCTAAAGCTATACCTAACCCTCAACCTAACCCTAACCCTCACCCTCACCCTCAACCGAACCCTCACCCAAAACTTAACCCTAACCAAAACCCTCACCCTAAACCTAACCCTATCCCTAACCCTCACCCTCACCATAAACCTAACCCTCACACTCACCCTAACCCTAACACTAAACCTAACCATCACCCTAACACTCACCCTAACCCTCACACTGAAACTAGCCCTCAATCTCACCCTAACCCTCACCCTAAACCTTACCCTAACTGTAACCCTCAACCTTACCGCACCCTAACCCTAACCCTAACCCTAACCCTAATCCAAACACTAATCCTAAGCCTAAACCTAACCCTAAACCTAACTCTCAAACTAAGCTTCACCCTTACCCTAACCCTAACCCTAACCCTCACCCTAATGCTAACCCTAACCCTAAACCTCACCCTCACCCTAACCCTCAACCTCACCCTAACCCTAACCCTTTCTCTAAATATCACCCCTAACCCTTATGCTAAACCTAACCCTTTCCCTCACACTCACGCTAATCCTAATGCTAATCCTAACCTTAAACCTCACCCTAACCCTCACCCTCAAAATAACCGTAACCCTAACCCTCACTCTAACCCTCACCCAAACCCTAAACCTTACACTCTCCCTAACACTCACCCTAACCATAACCCTAACTCTCACGCTAATGCTAACACTAAACCTAACTCTCAGCTTAACCCTAACCCTCATCCTCATGCTAAACCTCATCCTAACCCTAAACGTAAACCTAATCCTCACACTAACCCTAACCCTAACCATATCTTCATCATAAAACTCACACTAATCCTAACCCTAAACCCTACCCTCACCCTTTCCCTCACCCTAACACTTACCCTCACCCTAACCATTAACCTAACAATCACACTAACCCTAACCCTCACCCTAACCCTAAACCTACCACTCTGCCTAATACTCACCCTAACCATAACCCTAATCCTAACCCTAATCCTCACCCTATCCCTAAACCTATCCCTAGCCCTCAGCCTCATCCTAGCCCTCACCTTAACTCTAACCCTAACCCTAACCCTCACCCTCACCCTAAACCTAATGCTAACCCTAAACTTCACCCTCACCCTAATCCTCACCCTAACCCTTACCCCCCACCCTCAACCTAACCCTCACCCTCACCCTACAACTCACCCTATTCTTAACCCTCACCCTGAACCTCACCCTAACCCTAATCCTAACCCTCACCCTAAGCCTAAACCTAACATTAACACTAACCATTACGGTTAGTGTTAGTCACCCTAATGCTCACCCGAATCTTCATGCTAACCCTAACCCTAACCCTACCCCTTACCCTCACCCTTACCCTCACCCTAAACCTTACCCTCACCCTAACTCTAACCCTCACACTAACCCTAACCTTCACCCTAAACCTAACCCTAACCCACAGCCTAACCCTTATCCTAACGGTAAACCAAAACCTAACCCTCAGACTCACTCTAACCCTAACCCTAAAAGTCATCCTTATTCTAACACTCACCCTCACCCTCACCCTAACGCTAACCCAAACCCTCACCCTCACACTCATCCTAACTCTAAACCAATACCTAATCCTCCCCCTTACCCTAACCCTCACCCTAACCCTCAACAGTACCCTCACCCTCAAATTACCCCTAATGCAAACCCTCACCCTAACCCTCACCCTAACCCTAACCCTATCCCTAACCCTCACCCTCACCATAAACCTAACCCTCACCCTCATTCTAACCCTAACACTAAACCTAACCCTCACCCTAACACTCACACTAAAACTAGCCCTCATTCTCACCCTCCCCCTCACTCTAAACCTTACCCTAACTATAAACCTTAACCTCACCCTAACCCTAAGCTTAACCTTAATCTTCACACTAATCCTAAGCCTCAACCTAACCCTAACCCTAACTCTCAATCTAACAATCACCCTTACCCTAAACCTAACCCTAACCCTTACCCTAATTCTAATCCTAACCCTAACCCTCACCCTCACCCTAAACATCACTGTCACCCTAACCTTCACCCACACCATAACCCTCACACTCACCCTAATCCTCACTCTCACCCTAACCCTAACCCTAACTTCACTCTTAGCCTCACCCTCACCATCAACCCTCAACCTAAGGCTAACCTTAAACCTAACGTTAATCCTAAACCTAACCCTTTCCCTCACTCTCAGACTAAACCTAATGCTAACCCTAAACCTAAACCTCTCCATCACCCTAACCCTAACCCTAACAATAACCCTAACCCTAACCCTAACCCTAACCCTAAGCCTAATCCTCATCCTCACCTTAAACCTAACCCTAAATTTAACCATAACCCTAATCCTAAAAATAACATTCATCCTAACCCTCACCTTAATTCTAACGCTAAACCCTAACCTCACCCTCACCCTAACCTTAACCCACACCCTCACACTCACCCTAATCCTAAACCTAACCCTAAGCCTAAAACACAACCTCACCCTATCCCTCACCCTAACCCTTAACCTCACCCTATCCCTAACCCTAACAATCACGAGAAACCTACCCCTCACCCTAACCCTAACCCTACTGCTCATTTTAACACTCACCCTAAACCTAACCCTAAACCTAAACCTCACACTAACCCTAATCCTAACCATAACCTTCATCCTAACCCTCACCCTAATTCTAACCCTAAACCCTACCCTCACCCTCACCCTAACCTTAACCCTCACCCTCACCCTCACCCTGATCCTAAACCTAACCCTAAGCCTAAAACACAACCTCACCCTATCCCTCACCCTAACCCTTACCCTCACCCTAACCCTAACCCTAACAATCACAATAAACCTAAACCTCACCCTAACCCTAATCCTACTGCTCAGCCTAACACTCATCCTAACCCTAACCCTAAACCTAATCTTCACACTAACCCTAACCATAACCATAATCTTCATCCTAAAACTCACATTAATCCTAATCCTAAATCCTAAACCTCACGCTCACCCTAAACCTAATGCTAACCCTAACCCTCACCCTCACTCTAACCATCACTCTAACCTTTACCCTCACCCGAAACCTAACCCTCACCCTCACCCTAAAACTCACACTAAAATTAACGCTCACCCTAAACCTCACCCTACCCTAATCCTAACCCTCACCCTAACCCTCACCCTAAACCAAATCCTAACACTAACACTAACCATAATCCTAATGCTCACCCGAATCCTCAGGTCAACCCTAACCCTAACCCTAACCCTCACCCTCAACCTTACCCTCTCCCTAACCCTTACCCTCACCCGAACCCTAACCATAAACCTAACCCGAACCCTAACCCTAATCCTAAACCCACCCCTCAGACTAATCCTCATCCTAAACCTAAACCTAAACCTAAACCTCACCCTAACCCTAATGATCACCGCTACCCTAACCGTCACCCTCAACCTCAGCCTAACCCTAACCCTAAACCTAACCTTCACCCTAACGTGAACCCTAACCCTAACCCTCACACTAATGCTAAACCTAACCCTAACCCTCACCTTCACACTAAACCACACCATAACCCTTACCCTCAGCATAACTCTAACCCTAATCCTCACACTAACCCTAACCCTAACCCTCACCCTAAACCTTACCCTAACCCTAGCCCTAACCCTCTTCCTAACCCTAACCATCACCCTAACCCTCACTCTAACCCCAACCCTCAACCTAACCCTAACCCTAAACCTCTCTCACCCTAGCCCTCATCCTAACCCTAATCCTAACCCTAACCTCACCCTAAACCTAACCCTCACCCTCACCCTCACCCTCACGTTAACTCTCACCCTCACCCTAACCTTCAACCTAACCCTTACCCTCAAGCTCACCCAACCCTCCCACTAACCCTAAACCTCAAGCTAACCTTAAACCTAACCCTCAACCGCACCCTAACACTAACCCTAAACCTCATCTTCAACCTCTCTCTTAACATAACCCTAACAATAACCCTATTCCTAACCCTAATCCTATCCCTCATCCTCACCCTCTCCTTCACCCTAACCCTAACCCTAACCCTCACCCTAACCCGAATCCTAATCCCACTCCTTAGCCTAATCCTCATCCTAACCTTAACCTAAACATCACCCTAACCCTAAAGATCACCCTAACCCTAATCCTCACCCTCACCATCACCCTCAGGCTAACCCTAAACTTAACCCTCACCCTAACCTTAACCCTCACACTAACCCTCAACCTAAAACATGCCCTCAACCTAACCCTAACTCTAAACCTCATCCTAACCCTCACCTTAACCCTAACCCTCTCCCTAAACCTAACTCTCATCCTAAACCTCACCTTAAACCTTACCCTCACTCTAACCCTAACTCTAATCCTCACACTAACCCTAACCCGAAACCTAACTCTAACCCTCACCCTAACCCTCACCCTCATGATAACCTGAAACATAACCCTCACCTTAATGCTAACCCTATCCCTAAACCTCACCCTCACCCTAACCCTCAACCTCACCCTAACCTTCACTCTTTCCCTAAATATCACCCTAACACTAACACTCACCCTAAACTTAACCCTAACCCTAACCCTGACCCTATGCCTCACCCTCACCATCACCCTCACCTTAAGCCGAACCCTAAAACTAACCCTAATGCTAAACCTAACCCTCTCCCTAACCCTCAGGCTAAACCTAATGCTAACGCTAAGACCAACCCTCACCCTAACCCCCACCATAAGCCTAAACCTAAACCTAACCCTCACCCTAACTCTAACCATAACCCTGTCCCTCAGCCTCACCCTAACCCTCACCCTAGCCCTTAACCTCACCGTCACCCTACCCCTCACACTAAACCTAACCCTCACCCTAACACTAACCCTAACCTTAATCCTCACATTAACCCTAAACCTAACCGTAGCCCTTACCCTCACACTAACCCTCACCCTAACACTAACCCAAACCCTAAGTCTCAACCTCACCCTAACCCTCAACCTAACCCTTACCCTCACACTCACCCAACCCTCACACTAAACCTAAACATCAATCTAACCTTAAAACTAACACTCAACCTCACCCTAACCCTAACCCTAATCCTAAACCTAAACCTCATCTTCACCCTCTCTCTTACCCTAACCCTAACGCTAACAATAACCCTATTCCTAACCCTAATCCTATCCCTAATCCTTACCCTCACCCTAACCCTAACCCTAACCCAAACCCTCACCCTAACCCTTATCCTAATCCCACCCCTCAGCTTAATCCTCATCCTAACCCTAACCTAAAACTCACCCTAACCCTAAAGATCACCCTAACCCTAACCCTCACACTCACCCTCACGCTCAGCCTAACCCTAACCTTAACCCTCCCCCTTAACCTTAACCCTCACCCTAACACATACCCTCACCCTAACCCTAACTCTACCCCTCATCCTTACCCTCACGTTAACTCTAACCCTCTCCCTAAAACTAACTCTCACCCTAAACCTCACCCTAAACCTCACCCTAAACTTTACCCTCACCCTAACACTAACTCAAACCCTAACCCTAATCCTCACACTAACCCGTACCTGAACCCTAACCCGAACCTTCACCCTAAACCTCACAATCAGGATAACCCAAAACCTAAACCTCAATCTAATGTTAACCCTAACCTTAAACCTCACCTTCACCCTAACCCTCAATCTCACCATAACCCTCAACCTTTCCCTAAATATCACCCTAAAACTAACACTCACCCTAACCCTAACCCTAACCCTGACGGTATGCCTCACCCTTACCATCACCCTCACCCTAAGCCTAACTCTAAACCTAACCCTAATGCTAAACCTAACCCTCTCCCTCACCCTCACGCTAACCCTAATGATAACCATTAACTTAACCCTCACCCTACCCCTCACCCTCACCCTAATTCTCACCTTAATGCTAACCCTAACCCTAACCCTCACCCTCACCCTCACCCTAATCCTAATTCTCACCCTCACCCTAATCCTAAACCTAACCCTAACCCTCACACTAAACCTAACCCTTACCCTAATGCTAACCCTAACCCTCACCTCACCATATCCTTCAAACTAAACCTTACCCTCACCCTAACCCTAAACCTAACAATCACACTAAACCTAACCCAAACCCTAACCCTAACCCTAACCCTCTGGCTAATGCTCACACTAACCCTAACCCTAACCCTATACCTCACCCTATCCCAAAACCTAACCCTAACCCTCACTGTCAGCCTAGCCCTCACCCTAACACTAACCCTAACACTAACCCTCACCCTCACCATAAAATTTATGCTAACAATAATCTTCACCCTCACCCTAACCCTCACCCTAACACTTGTACTCACCCTAAACCTAACCCTCACCCCCACCCTACAACTCACCTTAACCCTAAACCTCACCCTAAACCTCACCTTAACACTAATCCTATCCCTCATCCTAAACCTCACCGTAAACCTAATCCTAACACTAACACTAACCGTAATATTAATGCTCAACCGAATCCTCAGGTCAACCTTAACCCTAACCCTAAACCTCAACCTCACCCTTACCCTCACCCTAACCCTAACCCTCACCCTAACACTAACCCTCACACTAACCCTAACCCTCACCCTAACCCTAAACCTAATCCTCAGCCTAACCCTCATCCTAACCATAAATCTAACCCTAACCCTCACGCTCACACTAATCCTAACCCTAAACATCACCCTAATTCTAAACCTCACCATCAACCTCACTGTCATCTTCTCCCTTAGCCTAACCCTAACCCTAAACCTAATCCTAACCCTCACACTCACCCTTACACTCACCCTAACCCTTACCCTCACCCTAAAACTAACCCTCACACAACCCTAACCCTAAACCTAATCCTCAGCCTAACCCTCATCCTAACCGTAAACCTAACCCTAACACTCACCCTCACCCTAATCCTAACCCTAAACATCAGCCTAATTCTAAACATCACCATCTCCCTTCGCCTAAAACTAACCCTAAACCTAATCCTAACCCTCACCCTCACCTGCACATGAACCCTAACCCTAACCCTCACCCTCACCCTCAGTCTAACTTTAAACCAATACCTATAACTCACCCTAAAGCCAAACCTCTCCCTAACCCTCACCCTCACCCTAAACCTAACCATAACCCTTACCCTAAACCTCACCATAACCCTTACCCTCACCATAACTCTAACCCTAATCCTCACACTTACCCTAACCCTAATCCTCACCCTAAACCTAACCCTAACGTTCACTCTCACCCTAACCCTATCCCTCACCCTCACCCTCACCCACAACCTAACCCTAACCCTAAGCCTAATTCTAAACATGAACCTCACGCTCACCCTGAACCTAAACCTAAATCTCACCTTCTCACCCTATCGCTAACCCTCATCCTAACTTAAACCCTCACACTAACACTTACCCCAACACATACCCTCACCTTAATCCTAACCCTAACCCTCATTCTCTCAACCTAAACCAAACACTCTCTGTAAACCTCACACGCAACTGAAACCTCACCCTAACCCTAACCCTTAACCTAACCATAAACCTAACCCTAACCCTCACTTTCACCCTAGCCCTCATCCTAACCCGAAACCTCACCCTAACCCTAACCCTAAACCTAAGCCTCACACTAACCCTAACCCTAACCGTAATGATAACCCAAATGCTCAACCTTACTTAACCCTCACCCTAACCCTAACTCTATCCCTCACCCTAATGCTAACCCTAAACCTAACGCTCACCCTAACCCTAACACTCACCCTCACCCTAACCCTAACCCTAAACCTAACCCTAAACCTAATTCTCACAATAAGCCTAACCATAACCATAACCTTCATCCTAACCCTCACCCTAATCCTAAACCTAAACCCTCCCCTCACCATCACCCTAACCCTAACACTCACCCTAATGATAAACCTAAACCTAACCCTCACCCTAACCCTAACCCTAACCCTAATGCTAACCCTAACCCTAACCCTCACCCTATCCCTCACCCTAACCCTTACCCTCAACCTAACACTAAACCTAACAATCACACTAAACCTAACCCTCACCCTAATCCTAACCCTACCCCTCTGCCTAATGCCCACCTTAACCCTAACCCTAACTCTAATCCTCACCCTATCCCTAAACCTAACCCTAACCCTCACCCTCAGCCTAGCACTAGCCTAACCCTAACCCTAACACTAACCCTCACCCTCACACTAAACATAATGCTGAACCTTTCTCCCTCAAACTAACCCTCACCCTAACCCTTACCCTCACCCTAAACCTAACCCTCACCCTCATCCTACAGCTCACCCAAACCCTAACATTCACCCTAAACCTCACCCTAAGCCTAATCCTAAGGCTAACCCTAAACCTAACCCTAACACTAACACTAACAGTAATACTAATGCTCACCCGAATCCTCATGCTATCGCTAACCCTAACCCTACCCCTCACCCTCACCCTTACCCTCACCCTAACCCTTACCCACACCCTAACCTTAACCCTCACACTAACCCTAACCCTCACACTAACCCTAACCCTAACCCTCATCCTAACGGTACACCTAAACCTCACCCTAACCCTCACCCTAACTCTAACCCTAAACGTAACCCTAATTCTCACCCTCACCCTCAGCCTTACTGTCATCCTCACCCTCAGCCTAACACTAAACCTAATCCTAACCCTCACCCACACCCGCACACGAACCCTAACCCTAACCCTCATCCTCACCCTCAGTCTAACTCTAAACCAATACCTAAACCTCACCCCAACCCTAAACCTCTCCCTAACCCTCACCCTCACCCTAAACCTCACCATAACCCTTACCCTCACCCTAAATCTAACCCTAATCCTCACACTAACCCTAACCCTAACCCTCACCTTAAACCTAACCCTAACCCTCACTCTCACCCTAACATTAAACCTTACCTTCACCCTCACCCACAGCCTAACCCTAACCCTAAACCTAATCCTTAACATGAACCTCACCCTAACCCTGAACCTAACCCTAAACCTAACCTTCCCACCCTATCCCTAATCCTCATACTAACCCTAACCCTCACCCTAACACTCACACTAACACATACCCTCACCTTAATCCTAACCTAACCCTCATTCTAAACCTCACCCTAAACCTAACCCTCTCACTGAACCTCAACCTCACCCAAACCTCACCCGAACCTTTACCCTCACCCTCACCCTAACCCTAAATCTACCCCTCACCTGAAAACTCAACCCTAACTCTAACCCTAACCCTAACCCTAAGTCTCATCCTCACCCTAGCCCTCATCCTAACCCTAATTATAAACCTAACCCTCACCCTAAACCTATCCCTCACCCTCACCCTAACTCTGACCCTCACTTTAACCCTCACTCTATCCCTAACCCTCATCCTAACCATATCCCTAACCCTAACCCCAACCCTCACCCTAAACCCCACCATAACCCTAAACCTAACCCTAACCCTAACACTAACAATAACCCTAACCCTCACACTCAACCTAAACTTAATGCTAACCCTAACCTTCACCCTCAACATAACCCTCACCCTAACTTTAACCATAACCCTAATCCTCACCCAAACCCTAACCCAAACAATAAACTTCATCCGTACACTCACTCTAATTCTAACCCTCACCCTCACACTCCACTTTTCCTAAACCTAATCTTAACACTAAACCTAACCCTCACCCTAACCTTAACCCTAACCCTAACCCTCAACCCTAACCCTAAACCTAAACCTAAACCTCACACTAACCCTAAACCTAAACCTAATGTTAAACCTAACGCTCAACCCTACCCTAACCCTCACCCTAAACCTAACCCTAACCCTCACCCTAATGCTAACCCTAAACCTATCGCTCTCCATAATCCTAACCATCACCCTCACCCTAACCCTAAACCTAACCCTAAACCTAAACCTAATCCTCACTCTAACCCTAACCCTAACCATAGCCTTCATCCTAACCCTCACCCTAATCCTAACCCTAAAACTTACCCTCAGCATCACCCTAAACCTAACCCTCACCCTCACCCTAATCCTAAACCTAAACCTAACCCTCACCCTAACCCTAACCCTAACCCTAATGCTAACCCTACCCCTCACCCTCACGCTATCCCTCACCCTAACTCTTACCCTCACCCTAACCCTAAACCTAACAATCACACTAAACCTAACCCTCACCAAAACCCTAACCCAACCCCTGGGCCTAATGCTCAACCTCAACCTAAACCTAACCCTAACCCTAATCCGCACCCTATCCCTAAACCTAAACCTATACTTCACCCTCAGCCTAGCCCTCACCCTAACCCTAACCCTAACACTAACCCTCAACCTCACCCTAAACATAATGCTAACCCTAAACTTCACCCTCACCCTAACCCTCACCCTAACCCTTACCCTCACCCTAAACCTAACCCTCACCCTCACCCTACAACTCACCCTAACTCTAACATTTACCCTAAACCTCACCCTAACCCTAATCTTAACCCTCACCCTATCCCTCACCCTAACCCTAACCCTAACACTAACACTAACCGTAATCCTAATGTTCACCCGAATCCTCATGCTAACCCCAACCCTAAACCTACCCCTCACCCTTACCCTTACCCTCACCCTAACTCTTAACCTCACGATAACCCTAACCCTCACACTAACCCTCACCCTCACCCTAACCCTAAACCTAACCCTCAGCCTAACCCTCATCCTAACGGTAAACCTAACCCTAACCCTCACCCTCAACCTAACCCTAACCCTCAACGTCACCCTAATTCTCACCCTCACCCTCAGCCATACAGTCATCCTCACCCTCAGCCTAACCCTAAACCTAAACCTAATCCTAAACCTCACCGTCACCCTCACCCTAACCCTAACCCTCATCCTCATCCTCAGCCTAACTCTAAACCTATACCTAACCCTCAACCTAACTCTTACCCTCACACTAACCCTCAACTGAACTCTCACCCTCAACTTATCCCTAACCCAAACACTCACCCTAACGCAAACCTTAACCCTAACCCTATCCCTAATCATCACCCTCACCATTAACCTAAACCTCACCCTCAACCTAACCCTAATACTAAACCTAACCCTCACCCTAACACAAAACCTAACACTCACACTAAAACTAGCCCTCACTCTCACACTAACACTCACACTAAACCTTACCCTAACTATAACCATAAACCTTACCCTCACCCTAACCCTAACCCTAACCCTAACCCTAATCCTCACACTAATCCTAAGCCTAAACCTAACCCTAACCCTAACCCTCACCTAACACTCACCCTCACCCTCACCCTAATCCTTACCCTCACCCTAATGCTAATCATAATCCTAACCTTAACCATGACCCTCAACCTCATCTTCACTCTAACCCTAACCCTAACCCTATTCCTAACCCTCATCCTAACCCTAACACTCACCCTAACCCTCACCCTAACAGATACCCTCAACCTAATTCTAATCCTATCTCTCACCCTAACCCTCACCCTAACACTAACTCTCTCCCTAAAGCTCACCCTCAACCTAAAACTCACCCTAACTTTTACAGTCACCCTAAACCTAACCCTAAACCTAACCTCACCGAACCCTCAACCGAACACTAACCCTCAACCTAACCCTAACCCTAACCCTAACCCTCACCCTCACCCTAGCCCTCATCCTAACGCTAATCCTAACCATAACCCTAATCCTAACCCTAAACCTCACTCTCACCCTAATCCTCACCCTCACCTTAACCCTCACCCTAACCCTCATCCTAACCAAAACACTAACCCTAAACTCAACCCACACCCTAACCCCCACCATAACCCTAAACCTAACCCTAACCCTCACCCTAACACTAACAACAACCCTAACCCTCAGCCTCACCCTAACTCTAACCCTAACCCTTACACTCACCGTCACGCTACCCCTCACACTAACCCTAACCCTAACAATAACCCTAACCTTAACCCTCACCCTCACCTTACCCGTAATCCAAACCCCACCCCTCCGCCTAATCCTCATCCTAAACCTAAACTTAAACCTCACCCTAACCCTAAAGATAACCCTATCCCTAACCTCCCTTCAACCTCACCCTCAGCCTAACACTAAACCTAACCCTAACCCTCACCCTAACCTTAACCCTCACCCTACCTCTCACCTTAACACATACTCTCACCCTAACCCAAACCCTAATCCTCACCCTAACCCTCAACTTAACCCTAACCCTAACCCTAAACCTTACCTTCACACTCACCCAACCCTCAAACTAAGCCTAAACCTCAACCTAACCCTAACCCTAACCCTCACCCTCACCCTAACCCTAACCGTAATCCTAACCCTAAACCTCATCTTCACCCTCTACCCTAAACTAACCCCAACCCTCAAACTCAAACTCAAACTCACCCTCACCCTAACCCTCACCCTCACCCTCACCCTAACCCTAAACCTAACCCTAACCCTCACCCTCACCCTAACCCTAACCATAACACTCACCCTAACCCTATCCCTAACCCTAATTCTAACCCTAACGCTCACCCTTACCCTAACCCTCACCCTAACCCTTACCCTCACCCTAATCCTAACCCTAAACCTAACCCTTACACTAAACCGAAACCCTCAACATAACCTTAACCATAACACTAACTGTAACCCAAACCCTAACCCTAAACCTAACCCTCACCCTCACCCTAACATTAACCCTAACCCTACAATAACCCTATCCCTTACCCTAATCCTAACCCTCATCATCACCCTCACCCTCATCCTAACCCTAACACTAACCTAACAATAACCCTAACCCAAACCATCACCTTAACCCTAAAACTAACCCCACTCCTCAGGCTAATCCTCATCCTAAACCTAAAACTCACCTTAACCATAAACATCACCCAAAACCTAAACCTCACCCTCACCCTCACCCTCAGCCGAATCCTCACACTAACCCTAACCCTAAACCTATCCCTAACCCTCAACCTAACCGTAAAGCTCATCCTAACCCTCACCCTAACACATACGCTCACCCTAATCCTAACTCTAACCCTCACCGTAAACCTAACCCTCTCCCAAAACCTCAACCTAACCCTTACCCTCACCCTAACCCTATCCTTAACCCTAACCCTCACCCTAACCCTCACCCTCAACATAACCCGAACCCTAACTCTCAACCTAATGCTAACCCTAACCCTAAACTTGACCCTCACCCTAACCCTCAACCTCACTCTAACTGTCAACCTTTCCCTAAATATCATCCAAACACTAACAAACACTCACCCTAACCCTAACCCTAACCCTGAGCCTTTGCCTCACCCTCACCATGACCCTCACCCTAAACCTAACCCTAAACCGAAACCTAATGCTAAACCTAACCCTCTCCCTCACCCTCACGCTAACCCTAATGCTTAACCCTAAACCTAAACCTCACCCTAAAGTTAACCCTACCCCTAACCCTCACCCTAACGCTAACCCTAACCCTAACCCTCACCCTAAACCTAACCCTCACCGTCACCCTAACCCTCACACAAACCCTAGCCCTCACACTCTCCCTAACCGTCACATTCACCCTAAAACTCACCCTTTCCCTAAATATCACCCAAACATTAACCCTCACCCTAACCCTACCTCTGACCTTTAGCCTCACCCTTACCATCACCCTCACCATAAGTCTAGCCCTAAACCTAACCCTAATCCTAAACCTAACCCTCTCCCTCACCCTCATGCTAACCCTAATGCTAACCCTAACCCTAACCCTCACCCTCACCCTAACCCTAACCCTAACCCTAACCCTAACAATAACCCTAACCCTAACCCTAACCCTATCCCTTACCCTCACCCTCACCTTACCCTATCCCTCAACCTCACCCTAACCCTAACACTAAACCTAACCCTCACCCTGACACTTTCACTAAACCTAACCCTCACTCTCACCCTAACCCTCACACTAAACCTTACCCTAACCCTAACCCAAACCCTTACCCTCACTCTAAATCTAACCCAAAACCTAACCCTCACACTAACCCTAATGCTAACCCTAACACTAACCCTCAACCTAACCCTCACATTCACCCTAACCCTAACCCTAACCCTCACCCTAACGCTAACCCTAACCCTAACCCTAACCGTAACCCTAACCCTAATGCTAACCCTAAAGCTCAACCTTACCCTAACCCTCACCTTAAACCTTACCCTCACACTAAACCTAACCCTACACCTAACCCTCACACTAAACCTAACCCTCACCCTCACCTCACCCTAACCCTAAGAATAACCCTAAACCTAACCCTAATCCTAAACATCACCCTCACCTTAACCCTCACCCTTTCCCTAAATATCACCCTAAAACTAACCCTCACCTTAACCCTAACCCTAACCCTGACCCTAAGCCTCACCCTCACCATCACCCTCACCCTAAGCCTAACCCTAAACCTAACCCTAATCCTAAACCTAACCCTCTCCCTCACCCTCAAGCTAATCCTAATTCTATCCCTAAACCTAACCCTCACCCTCACCCTAACCCGAACCCCAATCCGAACCCTAACAATGCCCCTAACCCTAACACTCACCATAAACCTCACTCTAAACCTCACCCTCAACAAACTCCTAACCCTAATTCTAACCCCACCCCTCAGCCTAATCCTCATCCTAATCCTAAACCTAAACCTAAACCTCATCCTAACCCTAAAGATCACCTAAGCCTAACCCTCACTCTCAGTCTAACCCTGATCTAAACTCGAATCTTAACCCTGAACCTTATCCTCACCCTAAACCTAACCATAACACTAACCCTCACCCTCATCCTCATCCTAACCCTAAACCTAACCTTATCCCTAACCCTCACGCTCACCTTAACTCTCACCCTAACCCTCACCCTAACACACACCCTCAACCTAACCCTAACCCTAATCCTCACAATAACCATAACACTAACCCTCACACTAAACCTCACCCTAAACCTTACCCTCACCCTAACCCTAACCCTAATCCTTATCCTCACACTAACCCTAACACTAACCTTAACCCTAACCCTCACCCTAACCCTCACCCCCAACATAACCCTCACCCTAACCCTCACTCTTATGTTAAACCTAACCCTAACCCTCACCCTCACCTTAACCTCACCCTCACCATAAACTTCACCCTTTCCCTAAATATCAACCTAACACTAACCCTCACCCTAACCCTAACTTTAACCCTGACCCTAAGCCTCACCCTCACCATAACCCTCACCCTAAGCCTAACCATAAACCTAACCCTAATCCTAAACCTAACCCTCTCCCTAACTCTCACGTTAACACTAATGCTAACCCTAAACCTAACCCTCACCCTAAACCTCACCCTCAACATAAACCTAAACCTAACCCTCACACTAACCCTCACCCTCAACATAACCCTAACCCTAACCCTCACCCTAATGCTAACCCTAACCTTAAACCTCACCCTCACCCTAACCATCACCGTCAGCCTAACCCTCACCCAAATCCTAACCCTCACACTAACCCTAACCCTCAACCTAACCCTAACCCTCACCCTTTCCCTAAATATCACCCTAACACTAACCCTCACCCTAAGCCTAAGCCTAACCCTGACCCTAAGCCTCACCCTCAACAGCACCCTCACCCTAAGCCTAACCCTAAACCTAACCCTAATGCTAAACCAAACCCTCTCCCTCACCCTCACACTAACCCAAATGCTATCCCTAACCCTAACCCTCACCCTAACACTAACCCTAACCCTAACCCTATCCCTAAAACTCACCCTAACCTTAACCCTATCCCTAACCTCACCCTAACGCTAACACTCACCCTCATCCTAACCCTAACACTAAACCTAGCCCTCACCCTAACACTCACCCTAAAACTCACACTAAACTTAACACTCACTCTCACCCTTACCCTAAACCTAAACCTAACCCATACCCTCACCCTAACCCTAATCCTCACACTAACCCTAACCCTAACCCTAACACTAAGCCTCACCCTAACCCTCACCACAACCTAACCCTAACCCTAACCCTCACCCTAATGCTCACCCTAGCCCTAAACCTCACCCTCACCCTAACCCTCAACGTCACCCTAAACCTCACGCACACCCTATTCCTCACACTCAGCCTAACCCTCACCCTCACATTAACCCACATCTCACCATAAATATCACCCAAACCCTAACCCTCACCCTAAACCTAACCCTAACACGCAACCTAAGGCTCACCCTCACCATGACCTTCACCCTAAGCCTAACTGTAAACCTAACCCTAATCCTAAACCTAACCCTCTCACTCACCCTCATGTTAACCCTAATGCTAACCCTAACCCTAAACCTCACCATAACCCTTACCCTCACCCTAACCCTAACCCTAATCCTCAAACTAACCCTAACCCTAACCCTCACCCTAAACCTTACCCTAACCCTAACCCTCACCCTAACCCTCACCCTAACCCTCACTCTTTCCCTAAATATCACCCTAACACTAACACTCAGCCTAACCCTAACCATAACCCTTACCATAAGCCTCACCCTCACCATCACCCTCACCCTAAGCCTAACCCTGAACCTCACCCTAACCCTAACCCTAACCCTAACAATAACCCTAACCCTAACCCTATCCCTAACCCTCACCCTCACCCTCAACCTAATCCTCACCCTTACTCTAACCCTAACATTAAACCTAACCCTCACCCTAACACTCACCCTACCACTCACACTAAAACAAGCCCTCACTTTCAACCTAACCCTCACCCTAAACCTTACCCTAACTATAACCCTAAACCTTACCCTCATCCTAACCCTTAATCTAACCCTAATCCTCAAACTAATCCTAAGCCTAACCCTAACCCTAACCTCACCCTAACCCTCACCCTCACCTTCACCTTAACCCTAACCCTAACCCTCACCCTAATGCTAACCCTAACCCTAACCCTCACCCTCACCCTAATCCTAAACCTAACCCGCAAACTAACGCTTACCCTAACACTCACACTAAACCTAACCCTAACCCTAATCCTCACACTCACCCTAACCTTAACCCTAACCCTAACCCTCAACCTAACCCTCACCTTCACACTAAGCCTAACCCTAACACTCACCCTAATGCTAACCCTAACCCTAACACTCACCCTCACCCTAACGCTCACCATCAACCTAACCCTCACCCACACCCTAACCCTCACACTCACCCTAAAGCTCACACTCACCCTAATCCTCACCATCACCCTAAATATCACCCTAACCCTAACCCTCACCCTAATCCTAATCCTAACCCTCACCCTAAGCCTCACCCTCACCATGACCCTCACACTAAGCCTAACCGTAAACCTAACCCTAATCCTAAACCTAACCATCTCCCTCACACTCATGCTAACCCTAATGCTAACCCTAACACTAAACCTCACCATAACCCTTAACATCACCCTCACCCTAACCCTGACACTAAACCTAAATCTCACCCTAACACTCACACTAACACTCACACTAAACCGAACCCTCACTCTCACCCTAAACCTCACCTTTTCCCTAAATATCACCCTAACACTAATCCTCACCCTAACCCTAATCCTAACCCTGACCCTAAGCCTCACCCTCACCAACACCCTCACCCAATGCCTAACCCTAAACCTAACTCTAATCCTAAATTTAACCCTCTCCCTCACCCTCAATCTAAACATAATGCAATCCCTAACCCTCACCCTCACCCTCACCCTAACCCTAACCTTAACCCTAACAATAACCCTAACCCTAACCCTATCACTAACCCTCACCCTCAACCTAAAACTAACTGTCACCCTCACCCTAACCCTAACACTCAACATAACCCTCACCCTAATACTCACACTAAAACTAGTCCTCACTCTCACCCTAACCTTCACCCTAAACCTTACCCTAACTATAACCCTAACCCTTACCCTCACGCTAACCCTAACACTCACCTGCACCCTAACCCTAACCCTAACCCTAACCCTAAGCCTAAAAATAACCCTAACCCTAACCCTAACCCTATCCCTAACCCTCACCCTCACCCTAACCCTTACCGTCACCCTCACCCTAACCCTAAAAATAACCCTAACCCTAACCCTAACCCTATCCCTAACCCTCACCCTCACCCTAACCCTTACCGTCACCCTCACCCTAACCCTAACACTAAACCTAACCCTCACCCTAACACTCACCATAACATTCACACTAAACCTAACGCTCACTCTCACCCTAACACTCACACTAAACCTAACCCTAACCCTAATCCTCACACTCACCCTAACCTTAACCCTAACCCTAACCCTCAACCTAACCCTCACCTTCACACTAAGCCTAACCCTAACACTCACCCTAATGCTAACCCTAACCCTAACACTCACCCTCACCCTAACGCTCACCATCAACCTAACCCTCACTCACACCCTAACCCTCACACTCACCCTAAAGCTCACACTCACCCTAATCCTCACCATCACCCTAAATATCACCCTAACCCTAACCCTCACCCTAATCCTAATCCTAAACCTCACCCTAAGCCTCACCCTCACCATGACCCTCACACTAAGCCTAACCGTAAACCTAACCCTAATCTTAAACCTAACCATCTCCCTCACACTCATGCTAACCCTAATGCTAACCCTAACACTAAACCTCACCATAACCCTTACCCTCACACTACCCCTGACACTAATCCTCACAATAACCCTAACCCTAATCCTCACCCTAAACCTAAACCTAACCCTCACCCTCACCCTAACACTAATCCTCACCCTTTACCTCACCCTCACCCTGAATCTAATCCTAAAACTAAACCTCACCCTCATCGTTACCCAAACCATAACACTAACCCTATCCCTAAGCCTCATCCTAACGCTAACCTTCACCCTAACCCTCACCCTAACTCATACCCTCACCCTAATCCTAACCATATCCCTCAAGCTAACCCTCACCCTAACCCTAACCCTCTCCCTAAATCTCTCCCTCACCCTAAACCTCACCCTAACCTTTACCCTCACCCTAACTCTAACCCTAAACCTACCACTCACCCGAAACCTCACCCTAACCCTAACCCTCAACCTAACCATAACCCTAATCCTAACCTTCACCCTCACCCTAGCCCTCATCCTAACCCTAATCCTAACCCTCACCCTAATCCTAACCCTCACCCTCACCCTAACCCTCACACTCACCTTTACCCTCACCCAACCCTATCCCTCATCCTAACCATAACCCTATCCCTAACCACAACCCTCACCCTAACTGTAACCCTAAGCCTCACGCTAATGCTAACGCTAATCCTAACCCTAATCCTCACACTAACCCTAAACCTAACCCTAACCACACTAACCCTAATCCTCACACTAACCCTAAACCTTACACTCACCCTCACCCTAACTCTCAACGTTAACCTAACCCTCACCCAAACCCTAACCCTCACACTCACCCTAACCCTCACCCTCACCCTCACCCTAACCCTCACCCTTTCCCTAAATATCACCCTAACACTAACCCTCACCCTAACCCTAACCGTAACCCTGACCCTAAGCCTCACCCTCACCATCACCCTCACCCTAAGCCTAACCCTAAACCTAACCTTAATCCTAAACCTAATCTTCTCCCTCACACTCTCTCTAAACCTAATGCTATCCCTAACCCTCACCCTCACACTCACCTTAACCCTAACCCTAACAATAACCCTAACCCTAAACCTATCCCTAACCCTCACCCTCACCCTAAACCTAAGCGTGACGCTTAAGTTTAGGTTTAGGTTAGGGTGACCCTCACCCTAACCCTATCACTCAATACTAATACACTAAATACTAACACTAAATAGTAACCTAATACTAACACTAATACTAACACTAATACTCACCATAATATTAACCCTAAAACTAGGCCTCACTCTCACTCTAACCCTCACTGTAAACCTTAACTTAACTATAAACCTAACCCTTACCCTCACCCTAACTTTAACCCTAACCCTAACTCTCACCTTCACCCTAACCCTAACCCTAACAATAACCCTAACCCTAACCCTAATCCTAAACCTAACCCTCACCCTCATGCTCACCCTAACAATCACCCTAACCCTAACACTAACCCTAAGCCTAATCCTCATCCTAAACCTCACACTAACCAGACCCCTAATGCTAACCCTAACCCTAACCCTCATAGTATCCCTAACCGTAACCCTAACCCTCAAACTCAATCTAACCCTCACCCTTTCCTTTACCCTCAACGTAAACCTAACCCTAACCCTCACCGTCACCGTCACCCTAACACTAACCCTAACCCTGACCCTCACCCTTACCCTCAGCCTAAACCTAAACCTAACCCTAATCCTAACACTAACACTCACCCACACTCTAACCCTAACCCCCACCTTCACCCTCACCCCCACCCTCACCCTAACCATCACCCTCAACCTAAATATCACCCTAACCCTAAGCCTCAACCTAATCCTAATCCTAACACTCACCCTAAACCTCACCCTAAGCCTAACCCTAACCCTAAACCTAATCCTAAACCTAACCGTCTCCCTCACCCTCAACATAACCCTAACCCTAACCCTCACCCTTACCCTCACCCTAACCCTAAGAATAATCCTACCCCTCACCCTCAACTTCAATCTCACCCTAACTGTAACCCTATCCCTAACAATAACCCTCACCCTAACCCTAACCCTAACCCTAACTCTCACTCTCACCCTAACCCTAAACCTAAGCCTCACCCAAACCCTAACCCTAACCCTAAAGCTAACCCTAAGGCTAACCCTCACCCTCACCCTAACCCTAAGGCTAACCCTAACCTTCACCATCAACTGAACCCTCACTCTAACCCTTTACCGCAACCTAAACCTAACCCTCACCCTCACCATATACCTAAACCTAACCCTAACCCACACCATAACGCTAAGTGTCAGCCTAACACTAACCCTTACCCGAAAACTCACCCTAACCCTTACCTTCATGCTAATCCTAACCCTAATCCTCACACTAACCCTAACCGTAAACAAAACCTTCATCCTAACCCTCACCCTAATCCTTACCCTAAACCCTACCATTAACCTCACCCTAGCCCTAACACTCAACCTCACCCTAATCCTAAACCTAACCCTAACCCTCTCCCTAACCCTAACCATAATGCTAACCCTAACCCTCACCTTAACCTAATCCTCGCCCTCACCCTTACCCTCACACTAACTCTAACACTAACAATCACACTAAACCGAACCCTAACCCGACCTCTAACCCTACCCCACAGCCTAACACTCACCCTAACCCTAACCCTAATCCACACCCTATCCCTAAACCTAAACTTAACCCTCACCCTCAGCCAAGCCCTCACCCTAACCTTAACCCTAAACCTAACCCTCACCCTCACCCTAAACCTAATGCTAACCCTGAACTTCACACTCACCCTAACTCTCACCCTAACCCTTACTCTCACCTTAACCTAATCCTCACCCTCACCCTAAAACTCAACCTAACCCTAACACTAACAATCACACTAAACCTAACCCTCACGCTAACCCTAACCCTAATCCTCACCCTAAACCTCACCATAACCCTTATCCTCACCCTAACCATAACCCTAATCCTCACACTAACCCTAAACCTAACCCTAACCCTCACCCTCACCTTCACCATAACCCTCACCCTAAACATAACCCTCACCCACACCCTCACCCTAACCCTAACCCTCACTCTCACCCTAGCATTCACCATAATCCTAACGATAACCCTAACCAAACTCTCACCCTCAGCCTCACCCTCAGCCTCAGCCTAACCCTATCCCTAAACCTAATCCTAACCCTATCCCTCAACCTCACCCTCACCTTCACCCTAATCCTAACCCTCACCCTCACAGTAACACTTAACCTCACCCTAACCCTAACCATAAACCTCACACTAACCCTAACCTTTACCATCACCCTCGTCCTAACACTAATCCAAACCCTCAACCTCATCCCTCACATTCACCCTCAGCCTAAACCTAATATTAACCCTAATCCTAACCCTAACCCTCACCCTCACCTTCACCCTTATCCTAACCATAAGCCTCACCCTAACCCTAACCCACAGAATAACCCTCTCCTTCACCCTAACCCTTACCCTCACCCTAACCTAACCCTCACCTCACCCTAACCCTCAACCTAACCCTAACCCTAACCCTAACCATCATACTAACCCTCACCCTAACTCTAAACCTCACGCTAACTCTCACCCTAACACTCACGCTAACCCTAACCCTCACTCTCACCCTAACACTCACCCTAACCCTAACTCTAAGCCTAACCCTCACCCTCACCCTAACCCTCACCCTAAGGCTTACCCTCACCCTAACACTAAGCCTAACCCTAACCCACATAATATCAATAACCCTCACACTAATCCTAACCTTACCGGTAACCCTATAGATCATCCTACACCTAAAAGTAACCCTAACCCTCACCCTCTCCCTCACCCTCACCCTCAGCCTAAACCTAAACCTAACCTAATCCTAACCCTAACCCTCATGCTCACTCTTACCTTAACCCTAACCCAAACTCTAACCTTAACCCTCACCCTCACCCTCACACTAACCACCACCATAAACTTTAACCTCACCCTAAACCTAAACCTAACCCTAACCCTAACACTAACCCTTACCCTCACCCTCACCCTAACCCTAAACCTCACTCTAACCCTCACCCCAAACCTAAACCTAACCCTCACCCTAAACCTAACCCTCACCCTCAACCTCACCCTCCGCCTCACCCTCACCCTCACTGTAACCCTATCCCTCACCCTAAACCTAACCCTCACCCACATCCTAACACTCACCCTCAACCTAACTTTCACCCTCACACTAAACATCACCCTAACAGTAACCCTCACTCTAACCCTAACGCTAACCCTCACCCTAACCCTAACCCTTAAGTTAACCATCACCTTCACCCTCACCCTCACCTTAAAACTCACCCTCAGTCTAGCCCTTACCCTAATCCTAACTGTAACCCTAACCCAGCCCTCAAACTCACCCTCACATTCACCCTCAGCCTAACACTATAACTACACCTAATCCTAACCCTAAATCTCACCATAACCCTCACCTTCACCCTAAACCTAACCCTCACACAAACCGTAATCCTCAACCTTACCCTATCAGTCACCCTAACCCTAACCCTAACACTAAGCCTAAACCTCACTCTAACCCTCATCTTAACACTAAACCTAACACTCATCCTAACCCTCACCATAACCCTAACCCTAACCCTAACACTCATCCTCAACCTAACACTGACCCTAACCCTTACCCTTATCCTAACCCTAACTCTAACTCTCACACTAACCTAACCCTCACACTGACCCTCACCCTAACACTAACCCTAACCCTCACCCTCACCCTTACCCTCAGCTTAAACCTAATCCTTATCCTAACCCAAACCCTCCCCTCACCCTCACTCTAGCCCTAACCATCACCCTCAACCTCACCCTAATTCTAACCCTAACCCTCATCCTAATCTTAACCCCCACCCTAACCCTAAATCTAATCCTCAACCTCACAGTAAAACTAACCCTAACCCTAACCCTAACAATAACCCTCACCCTAACCCTCACACTAACCCTAACGCTAACCCTAAACCTCAATCTCAACCAAACCCTCACCATAACCCTGACCCTCACCCTAAACCTAAGCATAACCCTCACAATAAACATTACCCTCACCATAACCCTAATTCTACAACTCAACCTAACCCTCACAATAACCCTAACCCTAACCCTCACCCTAAACCTCACCATCACCCTAACCCTAAACCTAACCCTTACCCTCACCCTTACCCTCACCTTCACCCTAACTTTAACCCTAACAATAACCCAAACCCTCACCCTCACCCTCAACCTTCCCCTAACCCTAAACCTAACCCTAACAATAACCCTCACCTTAACCCTAACCCTAACCCTCACCCTCACCCTAATCCTAACCCTAACCCAAACCCTCACCCAAACCCTAACCCTAACCCTAACCCTAACCCCAAGTCTAATCCTCACCCTCACCCTAACTCTAATGCTAACCCTAACATTTACCCTCACCCTAACCCTTTACCTCACACTAAACCTAACCCTCAACCTCACCATATCCCTAACCATAACCCTAAACCCCACCTTAAACCTAACAATCAGCCTAACACTCACCCTCACCCTAAACCTCACCCTAACACTTACCCTCACCCTAACCCAAACCCTAACCCTAATCCTGACACTAATCCTAACCCTAACCATAACCATCATCCTAACCCTCACCCTAATCCTAACCCGAAACCCTAACCTCAACCTCACCCTAGCCCTAACCCTCACCACACCCTAACCCTAACCCTAATGTTAACACTAACCCTCACCGACACCCTGTCCCTCACCCTAACTCTTGACCTCACCCTAAACCTAACTCTAACAATCACACTAAACTTAACCCTGACCCTAACCCTAACCATACCCCTCAGCCTAACACTCACCCTAACCCTAAACCCAACCCTAATCCTCACTCTATCCCTAAACCTAACCCTAACCCTCACACTCAGAGTAGCCCTCACCCTAACCCTAACCTTAACCCTAAGACTCGCCCTCACCCTAAACCTAATGATAAACCTAAACTTCACCCTCACCCTAACCCTTACCCTCACCCTAAACCTAATCCTCACCCTCACCCTAAAACTCACCCTAACCCTAACCCTAACCCTCACCCTAACCCTAACCCTAACACTAACACTAACCATAATCCTAACACTCACGATAATCCTCAAGCTAATCCTGAACCTAAACCCACCCCTCACCCTCACCATTAACCTCATCCTAACACTTACCCTCAACCTTATCCTAACTCTCACACTAACCCTAACCCTCACCCTAATCCTAACCCTAACCCTCAGCCTGACCCTCATCCTAACCATAAACCTAATTCTAACACTCACCCTCACCCTAGCCCTAACCCTAAACGTCACCCTAATTCTAACCCACACCCTAACCCTCACCCGAACCTCAGCCTAACCCTCATCCTAACCCTAAACCTAATCCTAACACTCACCCTCACCCTATCCCTAACCCTAAACGTCACCCTAATTCTAACCCTCACCCTAAGCCTCCCCCGAAACTTTACCCTCAACCTAACCCTAATCCAAACACTCAGCCATTCCCTCACCCTAAACCTAACCCTCTCCCTAACACACACACTCACCCTAATCCTCACCATAACCCTTACCCTCACCCAAACCCAACCCTAATCCTCACACTAGCCCTAAACCTAACCCTAACCCTAAACCTCACCCTAACCCTAATCCTATTCCTCACCTTAATGCTAACCCTAAACCTAAAAATCACCCTAACCCTCACCGTCACCCGAAGCCTCACACATACCCTAACCCTCAACATCACCCTCAACCTCAACCTTACCCTAACCCTAATTCTCAGGTAACCCTAACCCTAACCCTCACCCTACCCCTCACACTAACCCTAACGCTACACTTAAACCTCAATCTCACCCTAACTCTCACCCTAACCCTTAACCTTACCCTAACTCTAACACTAACCCTAACCCTCACACTCAACCTAACCCTCACACTTACCCTAGCCCTTACCCTAACCCTAATCCTAAATTTCACCCTCACCCTAACCCTCACTCTCACCCTAAACATCACCCTAACCCTAACCCTCACCATAATCCTAACCCTAACCCTCACCCTAAATCTCACCCTCAACATCAGCCTCACCCTAACCCTCACCATAATCCTAACCCTAACCCTCATCGTAAATCTCACCCTCAACATCACCCTTACCCTAACCCTAACCCTAACCCTAACCCTAACCCTAACCCTAACCCTCTCCTTAAAACTCACCCTCATCCTAAACCTCACCCTAAACCTTACCGTCACTCTAACCCTATACCTAACCCTAAACCTAACCCTCACCCTCACCAGCACCCTCACCCTAAACCTAACCCTAACCCGAAAAATAAGCCTAACCCTAACCTTAACCCTAAACCTGACCCTCACCCTAACCCTAATCCTCACCCTAAACCTAATACTAACCCTCTCACCCTCAGACTAGCCCACACACTAACCCTAACCCTAAGCCGAACCCTCAACCTCACCCTAAACCTAATGCTAAGCCTAACCTTCACCCTCACCCTAACCCTCACCATAACCCTGAACCTCACCCTAAACCTAACCCTCACCCTCACCTTAACCCTAACACTCACACTAACGTAAACGTCAGCTTAACCCTCACCCTCACCCTAAACCTCACCCTAACACTTACCCTCACCCTAAACATAACCCTAAACATAACCCTCACCCTAAATCTCACCCTAACCCTAAACCTAACCCTAACCCTCACCCTAATCCTAACCCTAACCATATTGCTAACCCTAACACTCAACCTCACCCTATATCTCTCCCTAACACTTACCCTCACCCTAACCCTAACCCTAACACTCACACTAAACCTAACCCTCACCCTAACCCTAAGCCTCACCCTCAGCCTAGCCCTCACCCTAACAATAACCCTAAACCTAATGATCATCCTCACCCTAACCCTAATTCTAACCCTAACCTTCACCCTCACCCTAACCCTAATTCTAACTCTAACCTTCCCCCCCACCCTAACCCTCACCCTAACCATTACCCTCTCCCTAAACCTTACCCTCACCCTTCCCCAACCAACAACCTAACCTTAACCCTCACCCTGAAACTCACCCTAACACTTAACCTCACCCTAAACCTAGCACTCATCCTCACCATATCCCTAACCCTAACCCTAACCCTCACCTTAAACCTAACCGTCAACCTAACACAAACCCTCACCCTAGACCACAACCTAACCCTTACCCTCACCCTAAGCCACACTCTCACCATCACCCTCACCCTAAGCCTAACCCTAAAGCTAACCCTAATCCTGAACCTAAACCTATCCTTCACCCTCTCCCTAACCCTAAATCTAACCCTAAACTTAACCCTCACCCTGACCGTAACCCTAACCTTCACCCTAACAATAACTCTAATCTTAACCCTCACCCTAACTCTAACCCTCACCCTAAACCTAACCCTAAACCTCACACTCACTCTATCCCTAACCCTCACACTCACCCTTACCCTCAGCCTAACCCTAACCCTAACCCTAATCGTAAACCTGAACCTCACACTCACCCTTAACCTAACCCAAACCCCAACCCTCATCCTCACACTCGAATTCATACTAACCCTAAACCTAACACTAACCCTCATCCTAACCCTGACCATCACCCTCACCCTAACCCTCACCCTTACCCTAATCCTCCCCCTAACCCTAACCCTCATCCTAACCATAAGCCTAACCATAACCCCAATCTTCACCCTAACCCCCACCATAACACTAAACCTAACCCTAACCCCCACCCTAACACTAACAAAAACCCTAACCCTTAGCCTCACCCTAACCCTCACTCTAACCCTTACACTCAAGGTCACCCTACCCCTCACACTAACCCTAACCCTCACCCTAACCCTCACCCTAATCCTTACCCTCACGCTGACCCAACCCTCTCACTAACCATAAGACTCAACCTAACCCTAGCCCTAACCCTCACCCACACCCTAACCCACACCCTAATCCTAACCATAAACCTCATCTTCACCCTCTTCCTTACCCTAACCCTAAACCTCACCCTCAACGTCAACCTCACCCTAACGCTCACCCTCACCCTCACTCTCACCCTAACCCTAACCCTAACCTTCACCCTAACCCTAACATTCACCGTAAACTTAACCCGAATCCTCACCCTTACCCTCACCCTATGACTAAACCTAACCCTAACCCTCACCCTAACCCTGACCCTAACCTAATGCTAACCCTAACGTTCACCCTTACCCTAACCCTCACCCTAACCCTTACCCTCACAATAACCCTATCCCTAAACCTAACCCTCACACAAAGTCTAAACCTCACACTTACCCTAACCCTAACACTAACAAAATCCCTAACTCTAACCCTAAATCTAACCCTCAACCTCAACCTAACCCTAACCCTAACCGTAACAATAACCCTATTCCTAACCCTAATCCTAAATCTCATCCTCACCCTCACACTCACCCTAACTCTAACACTAAACCTAACCCAAAAATAACCCTAACCATAACCCGAAACCTAACCCTCACCCTAACCCTAAAGCTAACCCCACCCCTCAGCCTAATCCTCTTCCTAAACCTAAAACTAAACCTCACCCTAAACCTAAACAACAACCTAACCCTAATCCTAACCCTCACCCTAACCCTCAACCTAATACAAATCCATATCCTAACCCTAACACTAACCCTCACCGTAACCGTAACCCTCTCCCTAAACCTCACCCTAACCTTTACGCTCACCCTAACCCTAACTCTAATCCTCACACTAACCCTAAACCTAATCCTAACCCTAACCCTGAACCTCAGCCTCAACCTAACCGTAACCATAAACCTAAACCTCACGCTCACCCTAATGCTAACCCTAACCCTAATAATAACCCTATTCCTAACCCTAATCGTAACACTCATCCTCACCCTCAGGCTCACCCTAACCCTAAACCTAACCCTAACCCTAACCCTAACAATAACCCTAACCCTAATGCTAACCCTCACCCTAACCCTAATCCTAACCCCACCTCACCCTCATCCTCATCCTAAACCGAAACCTAAACCTAAACCTCAACCTAACCCTAAAGATCACCCTAAATCTAACCCTCACCCTCACCCTGAGCCTCAGCCTACCCCTATCACTAACCCTAATCCTAACCCTCACACTAACCCTAACCCTCACCCTAACCCTCACCTTAACCCTAACCTTCTCCCTAAACCTCACTCTCACCCTAAACCTCACCCTAAATACTTACCTCACCCTAACCCTAAACTTAACCCTAACCCTAATCCTCACACTAACACTAACCCTAACCCCAACCCTAACCCTAACACTCACGCTCACCCTAACCCTCAACTTCACCCTAACCCTCACCCAAACCCTAACCATCAAACTCACATTAACCCTCACCCTCACCTTAACCCTCACCCTTTCCCTAACTATCACCCTAACACTAAACCTCACCGTAACCCTAACCCTCATCCTGACCCTAAACCTCACCCTCACCATCACCCTCATCCTAAGACTAAACCTAAACCTAACACTAATCCTAAACCTAACCTTCTCGCTCACCCTCACACTAACCCTAATGCTAACCCTAAACTTAACCCTCACCCTCACCCTATCCCTAACTCTAACCGTAACAATAACCTTAATCCTAACCCTAACCCTATCCCTAATCCTCACCTTGAACCTAACGCTAACACTAAACCTAAACCTCACCCTAACACTCACCCTAACACTCACATTAACCTAACCCTCGCACTCACCTAAACCCTCACCCTAAACCTTACCCTAAACCTAACCCTAACCCTTACCCTCACCCTAAACCTAAGCCTAACCCTAAACCTCACAATAACCCTATCCCTAACCCTAACCCTCACCCTAACCCTCACCCTCACCCTAACCCTATTCCTAACCCTCACCCTAATGCTAACACTAACCCTAACGCTCACCCTCACCCTAAACCTCACAGTAATCCTAACCCTCAGCCACACCCTAACTGTCACACTCACCCTAAACCTCACCCTCACCCTAACATTCACCATCACCCTAATTCTATCCCTCACCCTAACCCGAACCCGAACCCGAACCCTCAACCTAACCCTAACCCAAACCTTCACCCTTTCCCTCACCCTAACCATAAACCTCTCCCTAACCCTCACCCTCAACCTAACCCTAACCCTAATCCTCACACTAACCCTAACCTTAACCCTAACCCTATACCTCACTCTAATCCTCACCCTCACCCTAACCCTAACCCTATCACTCACCCTAACGCTAACCCTAATCCTAACCCTCACCCTAATGCTCACGGTCACCGTAACCCTCACCGTCACCCTAAGCCTCACCCACACCCTAACCCTCACCCTCACCCTCACCCTCACCCTAAAAATCACTCTAACCCTAAATTTCACCATAATCCTAAACCTAACTCTCACCCTAAACCTCACCGTCAACATCACCCTCACCCTAAGCCTAATCACAAACCTAAACCTAATCCTAAACCTAACCCTCTCTCTCACCCATACCCTAAACCTAACCATAACCCTCAACATAACCCTAACCCTCTCCCTAAAACTCACCCTCAGCCTAAGCCTCACCCTAAACCTTACCCTCACCCTAACCCTAAACCTGACCCTCACCCTTACCCTCAGCCTAAACCTAACATTAACACTAATCCTAACCCTGAACCTCACCCTCACCCTGAACCTAATCCAAACCCTAAATCTCACCATCACCCTCACCCTAACTCTCACCCTAACTCTATCCCTAACCCTCACCCTAACCTTAACCCTCACCCAAACCCCCACCCTAACACATACTCTCACTCTAACCCTAAACCTAACCCTCACCCTAACATTCACCCTAAACCTAACCCTCCCCCTAAACCTCACGCTCACCCTAAACCTCACCCTAACCCTTATAATCACCCTAACCCTAACCCTAAACCTACCCCTCACCTGAACCCTCAACCTAACACTAACCCACAACCTAACCCTAACCATAACACTCATCCTCACCCTAGCCCACATCCTAACCCTAATCGTAAACCTAACCCTCAACCTAAACCTAACCCTCACCCTCAAACTCACGCTCACCCTCACCATAATCCTCACCCTAACCCTAACCCTAACAATAAACCTAACCCTCACCCTCACCCTCAGCCTTCCACTAACCCAAACCCTAACAATAATCCTCACCCTAACCCTAACACTAACACTCACCCTCACCCTAACCCTAACCATAACCCTAAACTTCACCCAAAACCTAACCCTCACTCTAACCCTTAACCTCACCCTAAACCTAACCCTCACCCTCACCTTAAACCTCAACCTAACCCTTACCCTCACCCTAACCCTAACCCTAACCCTAATCCTCACACTAACTCTAACCCTAACCATAACCATCATCCAAACTCTCACCCTAATCCTAATCCTAACCCTAACCCTCACCCTAACCCTAAACCTAATGCAAACTCTAACACTCACCCTCACCCTATCCCTAATCTTAACCCTTAACCTCACCCTAACCCTAACACTAACAAACACATTAAACCTAACCCTACCACTCAGCCTAACACCCACCCTAACCCTAACCCACACCCTAATCCTCACCCTATCCCTAAACATAACCCTGACCCTCACCCTAAACCTAATGCTAAACCTAACATTCACTCTCATCCTGACCCCCACCCTAATGATTACCCTCACCCTAAACCTAACCCTCATCCCCACACTAAAACTCATGCTCACCCAAACCATCACCCTAACCCTCACCCTAACCCTCACACTAACCCTCGCCCTAACCCTACCACTACCAATAACACTAACACTAACCTTAATCCTAATGCTCACCCTAAGCCTCAAGCTAACGCTAACCCTCACCCTCAGCCTAGCCCTCAACCTAACCCTAACCCTAATCCTAACCCTCACCCTCACCCTAAACTTAATGCTAAACCTAAACTTCACTCTCACCCTAACCCTCATCCTAATGCTTACTCTCACCCCAAACCTTAGACTCACCCTCACCCTAAAACTCAACCTCACCCTAACCCTAACCCTCAACCTAACCCTCAATCTAACCCATAGCCTCACCATAAACTTAACCCTCAAACTAAAATTTAACCTAACCCTAAACCTCACCCTAACCCTAACTCTAAACCTACCCCTCACCCGAACCCTCACCCTAACCCTAACCCTAACCGTAACCCTAAACCTCACACTCACCCTATCTCTCATCCTAAACCTAAACCTAACCCTAACCCCAACCCTCATCCTAACCCCCACCATAACCCTAAACCTAACACTAACCCTCACCCTAACACTAAAAATAACCCTAACCCTCAGCCTCACCCTAACCCTCACCCTAACCCTTACTCTCACAGTCACCCTACCCCTCACGCTAAACCTAACCTTCACCCTAACCCTAACCCTCTCCCTAATCCTTACATTAAACCTAAACCTAAACCTAACAATAACCCTCACACTAACCCTCACCCTAAACCTAACCCTAACCCTAATTCTCACCCTCACCTTAACTATCACCCTAACCCTTAACCTCATGCTCTCTGAACCCTCACCCTAACCCTAATCCTAATCCTAACTCTAAACATCAACTTCACCCTCTCCCTTACCCTAACCCTAATCCTCACCCTCAACCTCACCCTCACCCTAACCCTCACCCTCACCCTCACCCTCACCCTAACCCTGAACCTAACCCTAACCCTAACCCTCACCCAACCTTAAACCTAACCCTCACCCTTACCCTCACACTAAACCTAACCCTAAACCTAACCCTCAGCCTAACCCTAACCCTAAACCTAATGCTAACCCTAATGCTCACCCTTAACCTAACCTTCACCCTAACCCTTACCCGCACCCTAACCCTAACCCTCACACTAAAACTACCCCTCACCACAAACCTAACCATAATGCTAACAATAACGCTAACCCTAAACCTAAACCTAACCCTCACCCTTACCCTAATCCTAACGCTAACCCTAACAATAAACCTATCCCTAACCCTAACCTTAACCCTAATCCTAACTCTCACCATAACATATACCCTCACCCTAACCCTAATCCTAACCCTCACCTTAACTTTCAAAGTAACCCTAACCCTCTTCCTAAACCTCACTCTAACCCTTACCCGCACCTTAACCCTAACCCTAATCCTCACCCTAACCCTAACCCTAACCCCACCCTAACCTTCAAAGTAACACTAAACCTCTTCCTAAACCTCACTCTAACCCTTACCCACACCCTAACCCTAACCCTAATCCTCACACTAACCCTAACCCTAACCCTAAACCTAACCCTCACCCTAACCCTCACCCAAAACCTCACCCTAACCCTCACCCTAAGCCTCACACTCAACTTAACACAAATGCTAACCCCAATCTTCACCCTCACCCTAACCCTCATGCTAAAACTTAAACTCACCTTAAACCTAACCCTCAACCTCAAACTCAACCTAACCCTAACCCTAACCCTAACCCTCACCCTAACCCTTAACCTAACCCTAACCCTAACACAAACCCTAACCCTCACCGACACCAAAACCCTCACCCAAAACCTAACCCTCACCCAAACCCTAACCCTCACCGTCACCCTAACCCTCACTCACACCCTAACCTTCACGCTCACCCAAAATATCAAGCTAACCCTAACCCTCACCCTAACCCTAACCCTAAACCTCACCCTAAGGCTCAGCCTCACCATCACCCTCACCCTAAGAATAACCCTAAACCTAACGCTAGTCCTAAACCTAACCCTCTCACTCACCCTCACGCTAACCCTAACGCTAACGCTAACGCTAACCCTAACCCTCACCGTCAACCTAAACCTAACCCTAACCCTAAACCTAACCCTAACAATAACCCTAACCCTAACCCTAACCCTCACACACACCCTCACCCTAAACCTAACCTTAACCATAAACCTAAACCTCACACTAACCCTAACCCTAACCATAAACTTCATCCTAACACTCATCCTAATTCTAACCCTAAACCCTACCCTCACACTCACCCTAACCGTAACCTTAACCCTAACCCTAACCCTAACTCTCACCCTAAACCTCACCTTCACTCTAACCCTCACCCTTACCCTAAATATCACCCTAACTCTAACCCTCTCCCTAACCCTCACTGTCACATTAAACCTCACCATCACCCTAACCCTCACACTCACCCTAACCCTTGCCCTCACCCTAAACCTCACCCTCACCGTAAATATCACCCAAAGCCAAACCCTCACCCTAACCCTAACCCTAACCCTCATCCTCACCCTAACCCTAACCCTAAGCCTAACAATAACCCTAAGCCTAAACCTTACCCTAACCCTAACCCTCACCCTCACCCTAACCCTAACCCTAAACTTAACCATTAACCTAATTCTCACACTAACCATAACCATAAACATAAGCTTCATCCTAAACCTCACCCTAATTCTAACCATAAAACCTACCCTCACCCTCACCCTAAACCTAAACCTCAAGCTCACACTCACCCTAATCCTAAAACTAAGCCTAACCCTAACCCTCCCCCTCCCCCTCCCCCTATTTCCCACCCTAACCCTTAACCTCACCCTAACCCTAGCCCTAACAATCACACTAAACCTAACCCTCACCCTAACCCTAACCCTAACCCTCACCTTCAAGTTAAACCTAATGCTAACCCTAAACTTCACCCTCACCCTAACCCTCACAATAACCCTTACAGAAACCATAAACCTAACCCTCATTCTCACCCTAAAACTCACCCTAACCCTAACCCTCACCCTAAACGTCACCCTAACCCTAACCTAAAACTCAACCTAAAACTCACTCTAATCCTAACACTAACACTAACCCTCACCCTAACCCTAACCCTCACCCTAACCTTTACCCTAACACTCACCCTCACCTTAACACTAACCCTAACCTTAACCATAACACTAAACCTAAGGCTAAGCATAACCTTCATCCTAACCCTCACCCTATTTCTAAACCTAAAACCTAGACTCACCCTAAACCTAACCCACACCCTAAATGTCACCCTAAACCTAAACCTCACCCTAACCCTCACAGTAACCCTAAAACTAACCCTTATCCTAACCATAACGCTCACCCTTACTCTAAACATCACCCTAACCCTAACACTAACCCTGACCCTAATGCTAACCCTAACCCTAACCCTACCCTAACCCTAACCCTCACCCTCACCCTAAACCTAACCCTAACCCTAAACCTAAACATAATCATCACACTAACCCTAACCATAACCATAACCTTCATCCTAAAACTCACACTAATCCTAACCCTAAACCCTACCCTCATCATCACCCTATACTTAACTCTCACCCTCACCCTCACCCTAATCCTAAACCTAACCCTAAGCCTAACCCTCACCCTCACACTATCCCTCACCATAACCCTTACCCTCACCCTAACCCTAACCCTAACAATCACACTAAACCAAACCCTCACCCTAATCCTAAACCTACCCCTCAGCCTAACGCTCACTCTAACCATAACCCTAACCCTAAATCCTACACTCACCATCACCCTAACCCTAATTCTCACCCTCATCCTAACTGTAATCCTAAACCTAACCATAATCCTAAACCTCACCCTCACCTTATCCCTCACCCTAACCCTTACCCTCAGCCTAACCCTAACCCTAACAATCACACTTAACCTAACCCTCACCCTAACCCTATCCTACCCCTCAGCCTACTGCTCACTCTAACCGTAACCCTAACCCTAATGCTCACCATATCCCTAAACCTAACCCTAACCTTCATCCTCAGCCTAGCCCTAAACCTAAACTTAACCCTAACCCTAACCCTACCCCTCCCCCTAAACCTAATGCTAACACTAACCTTCACCCTCACCCTAACCCTCAACCTAACCCTTACCCTCAACGTAAACCTAACCTTCACCCTCACCCTACAACTCACCCTAACCCTACCCCTCACCCTAAACCTCACTCTAACCCTAACCTTAACCCTAACCCTCACCCTAAACTTAAACCTCACCCTAACCATAACCTTCACCCTCACAATCAACCTCACCATAACCCTAACCCTAAACCTAACACTCATGCTAACCCTAACCCTAAACCTAATTCTAAACCTAACACTCACCCTTACTCTAACCCTCACCCTAACACTAACCCTCACCCTCACACTAACCCTTAACCTAACCCTAAACCTAATCCTCACCCTAACCCTAACCTTAACCCTAATGCTAACCCTAACACTCACCCTCACCCTATCCCTCACCCTAACCCTTACCCTCACCCTAACACTAAACCTAACAATCACACTAAAACTAACCGTCACCTAAACCCTAACCCTACCCTTTTGCCTAATGCACACCCTAACACTAACCCAATCCCTAACCCTAACCCTAATCCTAACCCTATCCCTAAACGTAACCTAACCCTCACCATCAGCCTAGCCCTCACCCTAACCCTAACACTAACACTAACCCTCACACTCACCCTAAACCTAATGCTAACCCTAATCTTCACCCTCACACTAACCCTCACCCTAACCCTTACCCTCACCCTAAACATAACCCTCACCCTCACCCTAAAACTCACCCTAACCCTAACCCGCACCCTACACCTAACGTTCACCCTAATTCACCCTAACCTTTACCCTAATTCTAAACCTAATCCTCACCCTAAGCCTAACCCTAACCCTAATGCTAACCCTAACACTGACCCTCACCCTATCCCTCACCCTAACCCTTACCCTCACCCTAACACTAAACCTAACAAACACACTAAACCTAAACCTCACCTAAACCCTAACCCTACAATTTTGCCTAATGCACACCCTAACCCTAACCCTATCCCTATCCCTAACCCTAATCCTCACCCTATCCCTAAACCTAAACCTAATCCTCACCCTCAGCCTATCCCTCACCTAACCCTAACACTAACACTAACCCTCACACTCACCCTAAACCTAATGCTAACCCTAACCTTCACCCTCACCCTAACCCTCACCCTAACCTTTACCCTCACCCTAAACCTAACCATCACCCCCACCCTAAAACTCACCCTTACCCTAACCCTTTCCCTACACCTCACCCTAACCCTAATCCTAACCCTCACCCTAAACCTATCCCTAACCCTAACCCTAACACTAACACTAACCATAATCCTAATGCTCACCCGAATCCTCATGCTAACCCTAACCCTACCCCTACCCCTCACCCTCACCCTTAACCTCAACCTAAACCTTACCCTCACCCTAACGCTAACCCTCACCCTTGCCTTAACCCTCACCCTCACCCTAAGCCTAACCCTAAACATCATCCTAATTCTAACCTTCACCCTCAGGCTTACCGTCAACCTCACCCTCAGCCTAACCCTAAACTTAATCCTAATCCTAACCCTCAACCTCACCCTCACCCTAACCATAAACCTAACCCTCACTCTCACACTCAGCCTATCTCTAAACCTATACCTCACCCTCACCCTAACCCTAACCCTCAAACTTACCCTCAACTGATCACTCACCCTCAACTTAACCCAAACCCAAACCCTCAACTTAACCCTAACCATATCCCTAACCCTCACCCTCACCATAAACCTAACCCTAAACCTCACCCTAACCCTAACACTAAACCTAACTCTCACCCTAACACTCACCCTAACACTCACACTAATACTAGCCCTCACCCTCACCCTAACCCTCACCCTAAACCTTACCCTAAATATAACCCTAAAGCTTACCCTCACCCTCACTCTAACCATAACCCTAATCCTCACACTAATCCTAAGCCTAAACATAACCCTAACCCTAACCCTCAACCTAACCCTCAACCTCACCCTAACCCAAACCCTAACCCTAAACCTAAATCTAATCGTAACCCTAACCTTAACCCAATCCCTCACCCTCAACCTCACCCTAAATCTAATCCTAATCCTAACCCTAAACTTAATCCTCACCCTCACCTTATCCCTCACCCTAACCCTTACACTCACCCTAACCTTAACCCTACCCCTCAGCCTAATGCTCACTCTAACCCTAACCCTAACCCTAATCCTTACCCTATCCCTAAAACTAACCCTAACCTTAACCCTCACCCTCAGCCTAAACCTAATGCAAACCCTAACTTTCACCCTCACCCGAACCCTCACCGTAACCCCTACCCTAACCATAAACCTAACACTCACCTTCACCCTACAACTCACCCTAACCCTAAAACTCACCCTAACCCTAATCCTAACACTCACCCTAAACCTAATCCTAACACTAACACTAACCATAATCCTAATGCTCACCAGAATCCTCAGCCCAAACCTAACCTTAACCCTACCTCACAACCACCCCCTAACCCTCACCCTAACCCTTATCCTCACCCGTACGCTAACCATAACCCTAACCCTCACCCTAACCCTAATCGTAAACCCACCCCTCAGCCTAATCTTCATGCTAAACGTAAACATAAACCTAAACCTCAACCTAGCCCTAAAGATCACCCTAACCCAAACCCTCACCCTCACCCTCAGCCTAACTCTAACCATAAACCTAACCCTAACCCTAATGCTCATATTAACCCTAAACCTAACCCGAAACCTAACCCTCACCCTAACCCCCACCCTCAACATTACCCTAATCCTAACCCTCACCCTAATGCAAATCCTAACCCTAACCCTGAACCTCACCCTAAACCTCACCGTCACCCTAACCCTCACCGAAATCCTAACCCTCACACTCATCCTAACCCTCACCCTAACCCTAAATCTAACCCTCATCCTAATGCTAACCCTAACCCTAACCCTCACCCTCACCCTAACCCTAACCATAACCCTAAACTTAAACCTAATCCTCACAATAACCCTAACCCTAACCATAACCTTCACCCTAAAACTCAGACTAATCCTAATCCTAAACCCTACACTCAACATCACCCTAACCCTAACTCTCACCCTCACCCTAATCCTAAACCTAACCCTGTACCTCACCCCAACCCTAACGCTAACCCTATACCTCAACCTCACTCCATCCCTCACCGTAACCCTTACCCTCACACTAACCCTCACCCTCACACTAACCCTAACCATAACCTTAACCATAACCCTAACCCTCAACCTCAACCTAAACCAAAACCTAAACCTAACCCTCACACTAAACCTAACCCTAAACCTAATGCTAACCCTAACACTCACCCTTACTCTAAGCCTCACCCTAACGTTAACCCTAACCCTCACCCTAATGCTAACCCTAACCCTCACCCTCACCCTATCCCTCACCCTAACCCTTACACTCACCCTAACCCTAAACCTAACAAGCACACTAAACCTAAACTTCACACTAACCCTAAACCGACCCCTTGCCTAATGCTCACCCTAACCCTAACCCTAACCCTAAAGTTCACCCTATCCCTAAACCTAAACCTAACCCTCACCCTCAGCCTAGCCCTCCCCCTAAACCTAACCCTAACACTAACCCTCAACCTCACCCTAAACCTAATGCTAACCCTAACTTTACCCTCACCCTAAACCTCACCCTAACCCTTACACTAACCCTAAAACTAACCCTCACCCTCACCCTCACCCTAACCCTAAACTTAACCATAACTCTATTCCTCACACTAAACCTAACCCTAACCATAACCTTCATCCTAACTCTCACCCTAATTCTAACCCTAAAACTTACCCTCTCCCTCACCCTCACCCTAACCCTCACCCTCATACTCACCCTAATCCTAAACCTAACCCTAACCCTAAAACTCACTCTCACCCTATTTCTCACCCTAACCCTTACTCTCACCCTAACCCTAACCCTAACAATCACACTAAACCTAACTCCCACCCTAACCCTAACCCTACCCCTCAGCCTAACGCTCACCCTAAACCTAACCCTAACCCTAATCCTCACCCTATCCTTAAACCTAACCCTAATACTCATCCTCAGCGTAGCCCTAACCCGAATCCTAAACCTATCCCTAACCCTCACCCTCACCCTAAAACTAATGCTATCCCTAATATTCACCCTCACCTTAGCCCTTACCCAAAGCATAAACCTAATCCTCACCCTCACCCTAAAACTCACCCTAACCCTAAACTTCACCCTAAACGTCACTCTAACCCTAACCCTAAACCTCACCCAAAACCTTACCCTAATTCTAACCCTCACCCTAACCCTAAACTTCACCCCAACCTTAACACTAACCCTCACCCTCTACCTCACCCTAAACCTAACTCTAAACCTAACCCTCACACTAAGCCCAACCCTAACCCTAATGCTAACCATAACGCTCACCCTTACCCTAACCCTCACGCTAACCCTAACCCTAACCTTCACCCTAATGCTAACCCTAAACCTAACGCTCACCCTAACCCTAACCCTCACCCTCACCCGTACCCTAACCCTAACCCTAAACCTAATCCTCACACTAACCCGAACCATAACCATAACCTTCATCCTAACCCTCACCCTAATCCTAAACCTAAATCCTAACCTCCCCATCACCCTAACCCTAACCCTAACCCTCAACCTAATCCTAAACCTAAACCTAACCCTACCCCTACCCCTAATGCTAACCCTAAACTTCACCTTCACCCTATCCCTCACCCTAACACTTACCCTCACCCTAACCCTAAATCTATCAATCACACTAAACCTAACCGTCACACTAAACCTAACCCTACCACTCTGCCTAATGCTCACCCTAACACTATCACTAACCCTAACCCTAACACTAATGCTCACCCTATCCCTAAACTTAACCCTAACCCTCACCCTAAGCCTAGCCCGCACCCTAACCCTAACCCTAACACTAACCCCCACCCTCATGCTAAACCTTCACTCTCACCCTAACCCTTACCCTCACCCCACACTGAACCATAACCTTCACCCTACAACCAACCCTAAACCTAACCCTCACCCTAAACCTAATCCTAACACTAACACTAACTGTAATCCTAATGCTCACCTGAATCCTCAGGCTAACCCTAAACCTAACTCTACCCCTCCCCCTCCCCCTTACCCTCAACCTAACCCTTACCCTCAACCTAACCCTAACCCTAAACCTAACCCTAACCCTAACCCTCACCCCAACCCTAATCCTAACCCCACCCCTCAGCCTAATCCTCATTCTAAACCTAAACCTAAACCTAAAGTTCACCCTAACCCTAAAGATCACCCTAAACCTAAACCTCAACCTCACCCTCACACTCAGCCTAACCCTAACCATAACCCTAACCCTCACCCCAAAGTTAACCCTCACCCTAACCCTCACCTTAAACCTAACCCTCTCGCTAAACCTCACTCTCACCCTAAACCTTACCCTAAACCTTACCCTCAACTTAACCTAACCCTTAACCCTAACACTAATGCTCACACTAACCCTAACCCTAACCCTAACCCTCACCCTAACCCTCACCCTCAACATAAGCCGAACCGTAACCCTCACCCTTTCTGTAAATATCACCCTAACACTAACACTCACCCTAACCCTAACCCTAACCCTGACCCTATGCCTCAACCTCACCATCACCCTAACCCTAAGGCTAACCCTAAACCTAACACTAATGCTAAACCTAACCCTCTCCCTCACCCTCTTGCTAACTCTAATGCTAAACCTAACCTTAACCCTCACCCTAACCCTCACCCTCAAAATAACCCTAACCCTAACCCTAAACCTCACCCTCACCCTAGCCCTCACCATCACCCTAACCCTCACCCAAACCATAACCCTCACTCACCCTAACCCTCATCCTAACCCTCACCCTCACCCTAATGCTAAACCTAACCCTAACCCTCACCCTAACTCTAACCCTCACCCTCACCCTAACACTAACCATAACTCTCACCCTAAACCTAATCCTAACCCTAAACACTAACCCTAACCCTAACCATAACCTTCATCCTAAAACTCACACTCATCCTAAACCTAAACCCTACCCTCCCCATCACGCTAACCCTATCTCTCACACTCACCCTAATCCTATACCTAATTCTAACCCTCACCCTAACTCTAACCCTAATGCTAACCCTAAACCTCACCTTCACCCTATCCCTCACCGTAACCCTTACCCTCACACTAACCCTAAACCTAACAATTATACTAAACCTAACCCTCACCCTAAACCCAAATCTACCCCTCTGCCTAATGCTCACCCTAACCCTAACCCTAACCCTAATCTTCACCCTATCCCAAAACCTAAACCTAACCCTCACCCTCAGCCTAGCCCTCACCCAAACCCTAACACTAATCCTCACCCTCAACCTAAACCTAGTGCTAACCCTAACCTTCACCCTCAAACTAATCCTCACCCTAACTCTTACCCTCACCCTAAACCTAACCCTCACCCTCACCCTACAACTCACCCTAACCCTAACCCTCACCCTAAACTTCAACCTAATCCTAATCCTAGCCCTCATCCTAACACTCATCCTAAACCTAATCCTAACACTAACACTAACTGTAATCCTAATGCTCACCGGAATCCTCAGGCCACCCCTATCACTAACCCTACCCAACACTCTCACCCTGACTCTAACCCTAACCCTTACCCTCCCCCTAACCCTACCTCTCAAACTAACCCTAAGCCTTACACTAACCCTAACCCTAAACCTCAGCCTAACCCTCATCCTAACCCTAAACCTAACCCTAACCTTCACACTAACACTAACAATAAACCTAACCCTCACCCTCACCCTAAACCTAATGCTAAACCTAATCTTCACCCTCATCATAACCCTCAACCTCAACCTTACCCTCACCCTAAACCTAACCCTCACCCTCAACCTAACCCTAACCCTAACATTAACCATAACCCTAATCCTCACACTAACCCTAACCTTAACCATAACCTCATCCTAAATCTCACCCTAATTCTAACCCTAAACCCTACCCTCACCCTCACCCTAATCCTAACCCTCACCCTCACACTCACCCTAATCCTAAAGCTAATCTTAACCCTAAACTTCACCCTGACCCAAATCCTAACCCTAACCCTAACACTCATCCTAACCCTAAACCTAAACCTAAACCTCACACTAACCCTAACCCTAAATCTAATGATAACCCTAATGCTCACTCTTACCCCAACCCTCACCCTAACCCTAATCCTAACCCCCACCCTCAGCCTAGCCCTCAACCTAACCCTAACCCTAACCCTCACCCTCACCCTTACCCTAAACCTAATTGTAACCCTAACCTTCACCCTCACCCTAACCCTCTCCCTAACCCTTAACCTCACCCTAAACCTAACCCTCACCCTCTCCCTAAAACTCACGGTAACCCTAACCCTCACCCGAAACCTCACCTTAACCCTAATCCAAACCCTCACCCTAACCCTAACCCTAACACTAACATTAACCGTAATCCTAATGCTCACCCGAATCCTCAGGCAAACCCTAACCCTAACCCTACACCTCACCCTCACCCTTACCCTCACCCTAACCCTTACCCTCACCCAAACCCTAACACTCACACTAACCTTAACCCTCACCCTAACCCTAAACCTAACCCTCAGCCTAACCCTCAGCCTAACCCTAAACCTAAACCTAACCCTCACCCTCACCCAAACCCTAACCCTAAACGTCACTCTAATTCTAACCCTCACCCTCACCCTCACCGTCATCCTCACACTCAGCCTAACCCTAAATCTAAACCTAATCTAACCCTCACCCTCACCTTCAGCCAAACCCTTACCCTAAGCCTCACCCTCAACCTCAGCCTAACTCTAAAGCTATACCTACCCCTCACCCTAAACCTAACCCTCATCCTAACCCTCAACCGAAGCCTCACCATCAACTTAACACTAACCCAAACCCTCACCCTAACCCTCACCGTAAACCTAACCCCATCCCTAACCCTCACCCTCACCATAAACCTAACCCTCACCCTCACCCTAAACCTAACACTAAACCTAACCCTCACCCTAACACTCACCCTAACACTCACACTAAAACTAGCCCTCACTCTCACCCTAAACCTTACCCTAACTATAACCCTAAACCTTACCCACACCCTAACCCTAAACCTATCCCTAATCTGCACAATAATCCTAAGCCTAAACCTAACCCTAACCCTAACCCTCAAACTAACCCTCATCCTCACCCTAACCCTAACCCTAACACTCACCCTAATTCAAATCCTAAACCTAAACCTCAACCTCAGCCTAACCCTCAATGTCAGCCTAACCCTCACCCTGATCCTCATACTCGCACTAACCCTGACCCTCACACTACCCCTCACATTTACCCTAAATATCACCCTAACCCTAACTCTCACCCTAAACCTCACCCTAACCTCACACTAAGCCTCACCCTCACCATCACCCTCAACCTAACCTAACCCTAAACCTAACGCTAATCCGAAACCTAACCCTCTCCCTCACCCTCTCACTAACCCCAACACTAAACCTCACCCTCAACCTAACCCTACCCCTAACCCTAATGCTAACCCTATCCCTAAGCCTAAACCTAACCCTCACCCTCACCTTAACCCTAACCCTAACCTTAACATAACCCTAATCCTCACACTAACCCTAATACTAACCATAACCTTCATCCTAACCCTCACCCTAAATCTATCCCTAAACCATACCCTCACCCTCACCCTAACCCTAACCCACACCCTAACCCTCACCCTAACACTAAACCTAACCCTAAGCCTAAAACTCACCCTCACCCTATCCCTCACCCTAACCCTTAACCTCACCCTAACCATAACCCTAATAATCACACTAAACCTAACCCTCACCCTAACCCTAACCCTACCCCTCAGTCTAAGGCTCACTGTAAACATAACCTTAACCGTAATCCTCATCCTATCCATAAACCTAATCCTAACCCTCATTCTCAGCCTAGCTGTAACCCAAATCCTCACCCTCACCCTAAACCTAATGCTAACCCCAAACTTCACCCTCACCCTAAACCTCACTCTCACCCTAATGCTAACCCTAACCCTAACCCTCACCCTCACCCTAACCCTCACACTCACCCTAACCCTAACCCTAAACCTAATCCTCACACTAACCCTATCCGTAACCATAACCTTCATCCTAAAACTCACACTAATCATAACCCTAAACCCTAACCCTCATCCTCACCCAAAACCTAATTCTAACCCTAACCCTCACCCTCACCCTAACCCTCACCCTAACCCTTACCCTCACCCTACACCTAACCCTCACCCTCACCCTAAAACTCACCCTTACCCTATCCCTCACCCTAAACCTCACCCTAACCTAATCCTAACCTTCACCTTAAACCTTATCCTAACACTAACACTAACCATAATCCTAATGCTCACTCAAATCCTCAGGCCAACACTAACCCTAAGCCTACCCCTCACCCTCACCCTTACCCTCACCATAACCCTTACCCTCACCCTACCACTAACCCTAACCCTATCCCTCACCCTAACCCTAATCCTAACCCCACACTTCAGCCTAATCCTCATCCTAAACCTTAACCTAAACCTAAACCCCAATCTAAATCTAAAGATCACACTAACCCTAACCCTCACCCTCACACTCATGCTAACGTGAACCCTCACGCTAACCCTCATCCTAACATATACCCTCACCCTAACCCTAACCCTAACTCACACCCTAACCCTCACCTTAGCCATAACCCTCTCCTTAAAGCTCACTCTCACACTAAAACTCAACCTAAACCTTACCCTCACCCTAACCTTAATCCTAACCCTAAACCTAATCCTAACACTCACCCTAACCCTAACCCTAACCCTTACCCTCACCCTCAACATAACCCGAACCCTAACCCTCACCCTAATGCTAACCCTAACCCTAAACCTCACCCTCACCCTAACCCTCAACCTCACCCTAACCCTCAACCTTTCTCTAAATATCACCCTAACACTAACACTCACCCTAAACCTAACCCTAAACCTGACCCTATGCCTCAACCTCAACATCACCCTCACCCTAAGCCTAACCCTAAACCTAACCCTAAAGCTAATCCTAAACTTAACCCTCACCCTAACCCTCTCCCTCACCATAACCCTAACCCTAACCCTCACCCTAATGGTAACCCTAACCCTAAACCTAACCCTCACAGACACCTAACCCTCACCCAAACCCTAAGCCTCACACTCAACCTAACCCTCACCCTAACCCTAACCCTAACCCTTATCCTAATGCAAATCCGAACCCTAAACCTCACCCTAATCCTAACCCTCACCCACACCCTAACCCTAAACCTAAACATTACCCTAAACCTATTCCTCACACTAACAATAACACTAACCATAACCTTCATCCTAAAACTCACACTAATCCTAACCCTAAAGCCTATACTCATCATCACCCTAACCCTAACTCTCACCCTCAACCTAACCCTAAACCTAACCCTGACCCTCACCCTCACCCTATCCCTCAATCTAACCCTTCCCCTCACCCTAACACTAAACATAACAAGCACACTAAACATAACCCTCACCCTAATCCTAACCCTACACCTCTGCCTAATGCTCACCCTAACCCTAACCCTAACCCTAATCCTCACCCTATGCCTAAACCTAACCCTAACCCTCACCCTCAGCCTAGCCCTCACCCTAACCCTAAACCTAACACTAACCCTCACCCTCACCCTAAACAAAATGCTAACCCTAACCTTCACCCTCAACCTAACCCTCACCCTAACCCTTACCCTCAATATAAACCTAACCTTACCCTCACGCTACAACTCACCCTAACCCTAACCCTCACTCTAAACCTCACCCTAACCCTAATCCTAACCCTCACCCTAACCCTCAACCTAAACCTAATCCTAACACTAACACTACCCATAATCCTAATGCTCACCAGAATTCTCAGGACAACCCTAACCTTAACCCTACCCCTCCCCCTCCCCCTTACCCTCACCCTATCCCTTACCCTCACCCTTACCCTAACCCTAACCCTAACGCTATCCGTCACCCTAACCCTAATCCTAAACCCACCTCTCACCCTAATCCTCATCCTAATCCTAAACCTAAACCTAAACCCCACCCTAACCCTAAAGATCCCCCTAACCGAAACCCTCACGCTCACACTCACGCTCAGCCTAACCCTAACCCTAACCCTCACCCTAACGATAACCCTCACCCTAACCCTCACCTTAACACGTACCCTCAACCTAACCCTAACCCTAACACTCACCCTAACTCTAACCCTAATCCTGATACTAGCCCTAACTCTAACCCTCACCCTAAACCAAACCCTAACTGTCACTCTCACCCTAACCCTAACCCTCACCCTCACCCTCACCCTCAGGATAACACTAACCCTAACCCTAATCCTAACCCTGAACCTCACCCTGACCCTCAACCTAAACCTAAACCTCACCCTCACCATCACCCTAACCCTAAACCTAGCCCTATCTCTAACCCTCATCCTAACCCTGACCCTCACCCTAACCCTCACCCTAACACATACCCTCACCCTAATCCAAACCCTAACCCTCACTCTAACCCTCACCTGAACCCTAACCCTCTCCCTAAACCTCACCCTCAAGCTAAACCTCATCATAACCTTTACCCTCACCCTAACCCTAACCATCAACCTACCCCTCACCTGAACCCTAACCCGAACCCTAACCCTCACTCTAATGCTAATCTTAACCCTAAACCTCACCCTCACCCTAATCCTCAACCTCACCCTTACCCTCACCCTTTCCCTAAATATCACCCTAACACTAACACTCAACCTAACCCTAACCCTAACCCTAACCCTATGCCTCACCCTCACCAACACCCTCACCCTAGGCCTAACCCTAAACCTAACCCTAATGCTAAACCTAACCCTCTCCCTCAACCTCACGCTAACACTAATGCTAACCCTAACCTTAACCCTCACCCTAACTCTCACCCTCAACATAACCCTAACCCTAACTCTCACCTTAATGCTAACCCTAACCCTAAACCTCACCCTCACCCTAAACTTCACCCTCACCCTAACCCTCACACAAACCCTAACCGTCACACTCACCCTAACCCTCACCCTAACCATAACCCTACCTCTCACCCTAATACCTAACCCTGACTCTATGCCTCACCCACACCATCACCCTCACCCTAACCTAACGCTAAACCTAACCCTAATGCTAAACCTAACCCTCTCCCTCACCCTCACACTAACCCTAATGCTAAGGCTAACCTTAACCCTCACCCTAACCCTCACCCTCAACATAACCCTAACCCTAACCCTCACACTAATGCTAACCCTAACCCTAAACCTCACCCTCACCCTAAACCTCACCCTCATCCTAACCCTCACCCAAACCCTAACCCTCACCATCACACAAACCCTCAACCAAACCCTAACCCTCACCCTAACCCTGACCCTAAGTGTAACCCTAACCCTCACCCTAATGCTAAACTTACCCTAACCCTTACCCTAACCCTAGCCCTCACCCTCACCCTAACCATAACCATAAACTTAACCCTAAACCTAATCCTCACACTAACCCTAAACCTTACCATAACCTTCATCCTAAAACTCACAATAATCCAAACCCTAAAACCTAACCTCACCCTAACCCTAACTCTTAACCTCACCCTAATATTAAACCTAACCCTAACCCGGACCCTAACCCTAACCCTAACCCTAATGCTAACCCTAACCCTCAACCTCACCCTAACACTTACCCTCACCCTAACCCTAAACCTAACAATCACACTAAACCTAACCCTCACCCTAACCCTAACCCTACGCCTCTGCCTAATGCGCACCCTAACCCTAACCCTAACCCTAATCCTCACCCTATCCCAAAACCTAACCCTAATCCTTACTGTCAGCCTAGCCCTCACCGTAACACTAACCCTAACACTAAACCTCACGCTAAACCTAACCCTAAAACGAACGCTAACACTCACCCTCACCCAAACCCTAACACTAAAGATCACCCTAATTCTAAACCTCACCCTCACCCTCACTGTCATCCTCACCCTCAGACTAACCCTAACGGTAAAACTAATCCTAACCCTCACCCTCACCCTCACACTAACCCTAACCCTAAACCTCACCATCAACCTCAGTCTAACTCTAAACCTATACCTAACACTCACCATAATGCTAACCCTCTCCCTAAACCTCACCCTCACCCTAATCCTCATAATAACCCTTACCCTCACCCTAACTCTAACCCTAATCCTCACACTAACCCTAACCCTAACCCTCACCCGAAACCTAACCCTAACCCTCACTCTCACCCTAACCTTAAACCTTACCCTCACACTCACCCTCAGCCTAACCCTAACCCTAACCCTAATCCTAACCATGAACCTCACCCTCACCCTCACAGTCACCCTAACCCTAACCCTAACCCTATCCATAACCCTCATCCAAACCTTAACCCTCACCCTTATCCTCAACCTAAAACATACCCTCACCCTAATCCTAACCCTAACCCTCATTCTAACACTCACACTAAACCTAACCCTCTCCCTAAACCTCACCCTCACCCTAAACCTCATCCTAACCTTTACCCTCACCCTAACCCTCACCCTAAACCTACCCCTCACCCAAACCTGAACCCTAACCCTAACCCTCAACCTAACCCTAAACTAACCCTAACCCTCAATCTCACCCTAGCCCTCATCCTAACCCTAATCCTAAACCTAACCCTCACCCTAAACCTAACGCTCACCCTCACCCTTATCCACATCCTCACCTTAACCCTCACCCTAACCCTAACCCTCATCCTAACCATAACCCTAACCCTATCCCCAACCCTGACCCTAACCCCCACCATAACCCTAAACCTAACCCTAACCCTCATGCTCACACTAATAATTACCCGAACCCGAACCCTCACCCTAAACCTAATACTAACCCTAACCTTCAACCTCACCATATGCCTCAACCTAACCCTTACCCTCACCCTAAACCTAACCCTCAACCTCACCCTAACCCTAACACTAACCTTAACCATAATCCTAATCCTCATACTAACCTTAACCCTAAAACTGACCCTATGCCTCAACCTCACCATCACCCTCACCCTAAGCCTAACCTTAAACTTAACACTAAAGCTAACCCTAACCCTCTCACTCACCCTCACGCTAAACCTAATAATAACCCTAACCTTAACCCTCACCCTAACCCTCACCCTCAACATAACCCTAACTCTAAACCTCACCCTAATGCTAACCCTAACCCTAAACCTCACCCTCACCCTAACCATCACCGTCACCCTAACCCTACACAAACCCTAACCCTCACACTCACCTTAACTCTCACCCTAACAGTAACCCTAACCCTCACCCTAATGCTAACCCTAACCCTAACCCTCACCCTAACCCTAACACTCACCCTCACCCTAACCCTAACCATAACCTTAACCCTAAACTTAATCCTCGCACTAACCTTAACCCTAACCGTAAACTTCATCCTAAAACTCACACTAATCCTAACCCTAAACCCTAACCTCACCCTAACCCTAACTCTCACCCTCACCCAAATATTAAACCTAACCATAACCCTCACGTTAACCCTAATCCTAACCCTAATGCTTACCCTAACCCTCACCCTCACCCTATCCCTCACCCTAACCCTTACAGTCACCCTAACCCTAAACCTAACAATCACACTAAACCTAACCCTCCCCCTAACCCTAACCCTACCCCTCTGACTGATGCTCCCCCTAACCCTAACCCTAATCCTCACCCTATCCCAAAACCTTTCCCTAACCCTCACCGTCAGCATGGCCCTCAGCCTAACCCTAACCCTAAACCTAATACTAACCTTCACCCTCACCCTCACACAAACCTTAACCCTAACTCTCACCCACACCCTCAGCCTAACTCTAAAGCAATACCTAACCCTCACCCTAAGCCTAACACTCCCCCTAACCCTCACCTCACCCTAATCCTCATCATAACCCTTACCCTCTCCATAACTCTAACCCTAATCCTCACAATAACCCTAACCCTCACCCTAAACCTAACCCTAACCCTCACTCTCACAATAACCTTAACCCTCACCATCACCCTCACACTCAGCCTAACCCTAACCCTAATCCTAACCATGAACCTCACCCTCACACTGAACCTAACCCTAAACCTCACTCTCACCCTCACCGTCACCCTAACCCTAACCCTAACCCTATCCCTAATCCTCATTATAACCCTAACCCTCACCCTAACCCTAACCCTAACACATACCCTCACACTAATCCTAACCCTTACACTCATTCTAACACTCACCCTAACCCTAACCCTCTCCCTAAACCTCACACTCACCCTAAACCTCAACCTAACATTTACCCTCACCCTAAACCTAACCCTAAACCTACCCCTAACTCGAACCCTCACCCTAACCCTAACCCTCAACGTAACCCTAATCCTAACCCTAACCCTAACTCTCACCCTAGCCCTCATCCTAACCCTAATCCTAATCCTACCCCTCACCCTAAACCTAAACCTCACCCTCAATCTTACACTCATCCTCCCCTTAACCCTTATTCTAACCCTAACCCTCATCCTAACCATAACCCTAACCCTAACACCAACCCTCACCCTAAGCCCCACCATAACCCTAAACCTAACCATAACCCTCACGCTAACACTAACAATAACCCTAACCCTCATCCTCACCCTAAAACTAATTCTAACCCTAACCTTCAACCTCACCCTAACCCTCACCCTAACCTTTACCCTCACCCTAAACCTAACCCTCCCACCCTCACCATAACACTAACCCTAAACTTAACCATAACCCTAATCCTCACACTAACTCTAACCATAACCATAACCTTCATCCTAACCCTCACCCTAATTCTAACCCTAAACCCTACACTCACCCTCACCCTAACCCTAAACCTCACCCTCACACTCACGCTAATCCTAAACCTAAACCTAACCCTAAAGCTCAACCTCACCATAAACCTAACTCTAACCCTAACCCTCACACTAAATCTAACCCTAAACATAAACCTCACACTAACCCTAACCCTAACCCTAATATTAAACCTAACGCTCACCCTCACCTAACCCTCACCCTAACCGTAATCCTATACCTACCCCTCACCCTCACCCTCACCCTAACCCTAACTCTCAACCTAAACCTAATCCTAACCCTAACCCTCACTCTCACCCTAGCCCTCATCCTAAAACTAATCCTAACCCTACCACTCACCATAAACCTACCCCTCACCCTCACCCTTAACCTCATCCTCAACTTAACCCTCACCCTCACCCTAACCCTCATCCTAACCATAACCCTAACCCTAACCCCACCCTCACCCTAACCCCCACCATGACCCTAAACATAATCCTAACCCTCACCCTAACACTAACAATAACCCTAACCCTCACCGTCACCCTAACCCTAAACCTCACCCTCACACTCACCCTAATCCTAAACCTAACCCTAACCCTGAACCTCAACCTCACCCTAACCCTAACCCTAACACTCACCCTAACACTAAACCTAAACCTAAACCTCACACTAACCCTAACCCTAACCCTAATGTTAACCCTAAAAAGCACCCTTACCCCAACCCTGACCCTAACCCTAATAATAACTCTCACCCTAACCCTAAGCCTAATCCTCACCCTCACCCTAACCCTAACCCTAACCCTAATCCTCACACTAACCCTAACCCTAACCCTTACCTTCATCCAAAAAGTCACACTAATACTAACCCTAAACCCTACATTAATCATCACCATAACCCTAACTCTCACCCTCACCCTAATTCTAATCCTGAACCTAACCCTCACCCTAACCCTAACCCTCACCCTAACCCGTTTACTCACCCTAACCCTAACCCTAAAAATCTCCCTAAACATAACACTCAGCCTAATCCTAACCCTAACCCTCTGCCTAATGCTCACCCTAACCCTATCCCTAACCCTAATCCTCACCCTATCCCTAAACCTAACCCTAAACCTCACCCTCAGCCTAGCCCTCAACGTAACCCTAACCCTAACACTAACCCTCACCCTTACACTAAATCTAATGCTAACCCTAACTTTCACCCTCACCCTAACCCTCACTCTAAACCTTACCCTCACCCTAAACCTCACCTTCACCCTCATGCTACAACTCACCCTAACCCTAACCCTCACCCTAAACCTCACCCTAACCCTAATCCTAAACCTCACCCTAAACAGCACACTAAACCTAATCCTAACACTAACACTAACCGTAATCCTAATGCTCACCGAATCCTCAGGCCAAACATAACCCTAACCCTACACCTCACCCTCACACTTACCCTCACCCTAACCCTTACCCTCAAGCTAACCCTAACCCTCACCTAAACCTCATCCTAACCCTAAACCTAACCCTAACCCTCACCCTCACCCTAACCCAAATCCTAAACATCACCCTAATTCTAAACCTCACCATCACCCTCACCATCATCCTCACCCTCAACCTAACCTTAAACCTAAACCTAATCCTAACCCTCACCCTCACCCTCCCATTAACCCTAACCCTCAACCTAAAGCTAACCCTAACCCTAACCCTCACTCTCACTCTACACTTCATCCTAACCCTAACCCTAACCCTAATCCTAACCCTCACTCTCACCCTTCCCTTCATCCTAACCCTAATCCTAACCCTAACTATCACCCTAACCCAAACCCTAACCCTCACCCTCACCCTAACCCTAACCCTCTCCCTAACCCTGACCATAACCCTTACCCTCACCCAAACTCTAACCCTAATCCTCACACTAACCCTAACCCTAACCCTCACCATAAACCAAACCTTAACCCTCACTCTCAACCTAAAGCTAGCCCTCACCCTCACCCTGACCCACAGCTTAACACTAACCCTAACCCTAATCCTAACCCTGAACCTCACTCTCACCTTCAACCTAACCCTAAACCTCACCCTCACCATCACCCTTACCCTAACCCTAGCCCTATCCATAACCCTCATCCTAACCCTAACCCTCATCCTAACCCTCACCCTAACACATACCCTCACCCTATTCCTAACCCTAACCCTCACTCTAACCCTCACAGGAACCCTAACCCTCTCCCTAAAACACACCCTCACCTTAAACTTCACCCTAAACTTTACCCTCACCCTTACCCTAACACTCAACTTAACCCTAACCCTAAACCTAACCCTAACCCTCACTCTCACCCTACCCTTCATCCTAACCCTAATCCTAAACCTAACCTTCACCCTAACCCTAACCCTAACCCTCACCCTCACCCTAACCCTCACCCTCAATTTAACCCTCATCTAACCCTAAACCTCATCCTCACCATAACCCTAACCCTAACCCAACCCTCACCATAACCCCCACCATAACCCTAACCTAACCCTAACCCTCACCCTAACACTAACAATAACCCTAACCCTCCGCCTCAACCTAACCCTCATCCTAATCCTTACCCTTACCGTCACCCTACCCCTCACACTAACTCCAACCCTCACCATAACCAAAACCCTAACCCTAAACCTCACACTAACAATAAACCTAACCCTCACCCTAACACTGACCCTAACCCTAAATCTCAACCTCACCCTAACCCTCACCCTAACATTTACCCTCACGCTCACCCAACCCTCACACTAACCCTAAACCTCAAACTAACCATAAACTTAACCCTCAACCTCACACTAACCCTAACCCTAATCCTAACCCTAAACCTCATCTTCACCCTTTCTCTTACCCAAACCCTAACAATAACCCTATTCCTAACCCTAATCCTAACCATCATCCTCACCCTCACCCTAACCCTAACCCTAACCCTCACCCTAACCCTAACCCTCAACCTAAACTTAAATTAACCCTCACCCTAACCCTAACCCTCACCCTAACCCTAACCATAACCCTAACCCTCACCCTAACCCTAACCCTAATGATAACCCTAAAGCTCAAACTTACCCTAACCCTCACCCTAAACCTAACCCTTCCCCGATACCTAACCCTAAACCTAAACCTCACACTAAACCTAACCCTCACCCTCACCCTAAATCTAACCCTAACAATAACCCTAACCCTAAACATAAACCTAACCCTCACCCTCACTCTAATGCTAACCCTATCCCTAATAATAACCATATTCCTAACCGTAATCCTAACCCTCATCCTCACCGTCACCCTAACCCTAACCTTAACAATAAACCTAACCCTAACCCTAACCCTAACCCTCACACAAACCCTAACCTAACCCTAACCCTAACCCTTACCCTCACCCTAAACCTAACACTCTCACTAACCCTAAACCAACCCTAACCCTAACCCTCACCCTAATCCTAGTCCCAACACCACACCTCAACCTAATCCTCATCCTAAATCTAAACCTAAACCTCACCCTAAAAATTACCCTCACCCTAACCCTCACCCTAACCCTCACCCTCAACATAAACTGAACCCTAACCCTCACCCTAATGCTAACCCTTACCCTAAACCTCTCCCTCACCCTAACCCTAACCTCACCTTAACCCTCACCCTTTCCCTAAATATCACCCTAACACTCACACTCACCCTAACCATAACCCTAACCCTGACCCTATGCCTCACCCTCAACATCACCCTCACCCTAAGCCTAACCCTAAAACTAACCCTAATGCTAAACCTTAGCCTCTCCCTCACCCTCACGCTAACCCTAATGCTAACCCTTAACTTAATCCTCACCCTAACCCTCACCCTCACCATAACCCTAACCCTAACCCTCACCATAATGCTAACCCTAACCCTTACCCTCACCCTCACCCTAACTCTCACCATCACCCTAGCCCTCACCCAAATCCTAACCCTCACACTCAACCTAACCCTCACCCTAACCCTAACACTCACCTTAATGCTAACATTAACCCTAACCCTCAAACTAACCATAACCTTACACTAAGAATCACCCTTTCCCTAAATATCACCCTAACACTCAACCTAACCCTAAACCTAACCCTGACCCTATGCCTCACCCTCACCATCACCCTATCCCTAACCTAACCCTAAACCTAACAGAGTGCTAAACCTAACCCTCTCCCTCACCATCACACTAAACCTAATGCTAACCCTAACCTTAACCCTCACCCTCAACATAACCCTAACCCTAACCCTCACCCTAATACTAACCTTAACCCTACACATCACCCTCACCCTAACCCTCACGGTCACCCTAACCCTCACCCAACCCCTAACCTTCACACTCACCCTAACCCTCACCCTAAACAAAATACTAACCCTCATCCTAATCCTATCCCTAACCCTAAACCTCAACCTTACCCTAACCCTCACCCTCACCCTAACCCTAACCATAACCCTAACTCTATATCTAATCCTCACACTAACCCTAACCATAACATTCATCCTAAAACTCCCACTAATCCTACCAATAAACCCAAACCTCACTCTAACCCTAAATCTCACCCTCACCCTAATATCAACCCTAACCCTAACACTCACCCTAATCCTAAACCTAACCCTAATGCTAACCCTAACCCTCACCCTCACCATATCCCTCACCCTAATCCTTACCCTCGCCCTAACCCTAAACCTAACAATCACACTAAACCTCAACCTCACCCTAACCCTAACCCTAACACTCACACTAACCCTAACCCTCACTCTAAACCTAACCCTACCCCTCAGCCTAACCCTCATCCTTACCCTAAACCTAACCCTAACCCTCACCCTAACCCTAACCCTAAACGTCAACATAACCCTAACCCTCAGCCTCACCCTCACCATCAGCCTAACCCTAATCCTAACCCTCATCATCACCCTCACCCTCACACTAACCCTCACCCTAACCCTCATCCTCACACCAACCCTATCCATAACCCTCACCCTAACCCTCACCCTAACACTCACCCTCACCCTTACCCTAACCCTAACCCTCACCCTAACCCTCAACGTAACCCTAACCCTCTCCCTAACACTCACCCTCACCCTAAACCCCACCCTAACCCTTACCCTCCTCCTAACCCAAATCCTGACCCTAACCCTAATCCTCACACTAACCCTAATCCTCACACTAACCCTAACCTTAACCTTCACCTTAACCCTCACCCTCACCCTCACCCTAACCCTAACCCTAACCCTCACCCTAAATCTTACCCTAACACTAACCCTCACCATCATCCTCACCTTCACCATCAACCTAAACCTCACCCACACTCTAACCCTCACACTCACCCAAAAAATCACCCTATTTCTAACCGTCAACCTCACCCTAAATATCACCCTAACATTAACCCTCACTGTAACCCTATCCCCTCACCCTCACCCTCACCCTCAGCGTAACCATAATTCTAACACTCACCCTCACCCTCACCCTAAGCCTAACCCTCACATTCAACCTAACCCTCACTCTAACCCTCACCCTTAAACTAGCCCTTACTCTAACCCTAATTCTAAACCTCACCCACTCCCTCACATTCACCCTCACCCTAAACATCAACCTAAACCTCTCCCTCACCCTCAGACTAACCCTACCCCTACCCCTAAAACAACCCTCACCCTCACCTCTCCCTAACCCTAACGCTAACAATAACCCTAACCCTAAACCTAAACCTCACCCTCACCTTCACCCTCACCCTCAACCTAACCCTAACTCACACCCTCAGCCAAGCCCTAACCTTAACACTAACCCTAACCTTAACCCTCACCCACACCCTAACCCTAATGCTAACCCTAATGTTCACCCTCACCCTAACCGTCACCCTAACCCTTACCCTCTCCCTAAACCTAACCCTCACCTTAACCCTCACCCTAACCCTCACCTAATCTAACCTTCTCCCTAAACCTCATCTACACCCTAAACCTGACCCTAAATCTTACCCTCATCCTAACCCTAACCCTAAGCCTAATCTTCAGACTAACCCTAAACCTAAACCTAACCCTCATCCTAACCCTCACCCTTACCCTAACCCTAACAATATCCCTCACCCCAATGGTAACCCTAAACCTAACCCTCACCCTAACCCTCACAGTCGCCCTAAAACTCACCGTCACCCTAATCCTCACTCACACCCTAACCTTCACACTCACCCTTACCCTCACCCTCACCCTAACCTTCACCATAAACCTTAGCCTAACACTAACCATCACCCAAACCCTAACCAAAACCCTCTCCCTACGCCTTTCCCTCACCATCACCCTCACACTATGCCTAACCCTAAACATAAACCTAATCCTAAACTAACCCTCGCCCTCACCCTCACGCTAAACCTAACGCTAACGCAAACCCTAATGTCAACAATAAACCTAACCTTAACCCTCATCCTCACCCTCAGCCTAAACCTAACACTAACCCTCACCCTAACCATAACCATAGCCCTCACCCTAACCATAACCCTAACACGAACCCGAACCCTAACCCGAACCCTAAACCTAACCCTCACCCTAACACTCACGCTAAGCCTAACCCTCACTCTCACCCTAAGCCTCACCCTAAACCTTACCCTAAACCTAACCCGAACATTAAGACTAACCCTCACACTAAACATAACCCTCACAATAACCCACACCCTAACCCTCACCCTAACCCTCACCCTAACCCTAACCCACACCCTAACCCTCACCCTCACCATAAACATCACCCTAACCCTAACCCTCACCCTAACGCTGACCCTCACACTCACCCTAACCCAAACCCTAACAATAAACCTAACCTTAACCCTAACTGTAACCCTCACACTCAAACTGTTCTTCACACTAACCCTCAAACTCACCCTAACCTTGACAATAACCCTAACCCTAACTCTAACCCTTAATCTCTCCCTCACCCTAACCCTAACCCTCACCCAAACTCTAACACTAACCCTCATCCAAACCCTAAACCTCAAACTAATATTACCGCTAACCCTAACCCTAACCCTACCCCTAACCCTCACACTCACCCCAGCCCTCACCTTAACCGTAAACCTAAACCTAACCCTCACCCTCACCCTAAATCTCATCCTGACCCTTACCATCACCCTAACCCTAACCCTAAACCTAAGCCTCACACTAAACATAACACCCACCCTAACCCTAACCCTAACCCTAATAATAACCCTAACCCTAACCCTAAACCTTACCCTCAACCTCACCCTACCCCTAAACTTAACCCTAAAAATAATCCTATCCCTAACGCTAAATCTAAGCCTCACCCTCCCTGGAACCCTAACCCCAATCCTAACCCTAACAATAACTTGAACCCTAACCCTAACTCTCCCCCTAACCCTAACCCTAACCCCACCCATTAGACTAATCCTCATCCTAAACCTAAACCTAAACCTAAACCTCACCCTAACCCTAAATGTCACCCTAACCCTAACCCTCACCCTCATCCTAATCCTAACACTAAGCTTAATCCTAACCCTTAACCTCACCCTAACCTTCCCTCTAACCCTAACCCTAACCTTCATCCTCACCCCAAACCTAACAGTAAATCTCACCCAGGCCTTACCCTCACCCTAACCCTAAGTGCATCCTGACCATAACCCTAACCCCAAAATTCACCCTAACCCCCACCATAACCCTAAACCTAACCCTAACCCTCACACTAAGGCTAACAATAACCCTAATCTTCATTCTCACCATAACCCTCACCTTGAGCCTAACCCTAATCCTAACTCTAATCCTAACCCTCAACCTCACCTCACCCTCAACCTAACCCTAACCTTATCCCTAACCCTAAACCTAACCGTACCACTCACGCTAACACTAACAATAACCCTAACCCTCAACCTCACACTAACCCTCACCCTCACCCTGACCCTAATCCTAAACCTAACTCTAACCCTCACTCTAACCCTAACCCTCACCCAAACTTAAACCTAATCCTAATGCTAACCCTAAAGCTCACCCTTACCCTAATCCTCACCCAAACCCTGACCCTCACCCTAAACCTAACCCTAAACCTAACCCTCATACTAAACTTAACACTCACCATAAAGTTAACAGTAAACTTAACCCTAACCCTAAACCGAACCCTCACCCTCACCTTAACCCTAACCCTAACCCTAACAATAACCCTATCCCTTACCCTAGTCCTAACCCTCATCCTCACCCTCACCCTCATCCTAACCCTAACCCTAATCCAAAAATTAACCCTAACCCTATCCCTAAGCATCACCTTAACCCTAAAGCTAAAATGAGCCCTCAGGCTAATACTCATCCTAAACCTAAACCTAAACCTCAACCTAACCCTAAACATCAACCTAACCCAAACCGAAACCTCACCCTCACCCTCAGCCTATCCCTAACCCTAACCCTAATCCTAAACCTGAACCTCATCCTCACCCTCAATGTAACCCTAAACCTAACCCTCACCCTCATCTTCACCCTAACCCTAACCCTAATCCTATCCCTAACCCTCACCCTAAACTTAACCCTCACCCTAAAACATACGCTCACCCTAACCCTAAACCTAACCCTCACCCTAACCATAACCCTAACCCTCACCCTAATCCTCATCCTCACCCTAACCATAACCCTAACCCTCACCCTAATTCTAACCCTAACCCTAACCCTCACCCTCAACCTAACCCTCTCCGTCACCCTAACCCTCAATCACAACATAACCCTCACACTCACCGTTACACTCACACTTACCCTAACCCTCAACTTCACCCTAAATATCACCCTAACCCTAACCCTCACCCTAACCCTAACCCTAACCCTCACCCTAAGCCTCACCCTCACCAAGACCCTCACAATAAGCCTAAACCTAAACCTAACCCTAATCCTAATCCTAAACCTCTCCCTCACCCCCAAACTAATCCTAATGCAAACCCTAAAGCTAACCCTCACCCTCACCCTAACCCTAATCCTAACCCTAACCATAACCCTAACCCTAACCCTATCACTAATCCTCACCCTCACCCTAAACCTAACCCTCACCTTCACCCTAACCCTAACACTCAACATAAGCCTCACCCTAACACTCACACTAACAATAGCCTCACTCTCACCCTAACCCTCAACCTAAACCTTACCATAACTATAACCCTAAACCGTACCTTCACCCTAATCCTAAGCCTAACCCTAATCCTCACCATCACCTTAAAGTAAACTTGACATTAACCGTAACAATAACCCTAACCTTAACCCTAACCCTATCCTTAACCCTCAAACTCACCCTAACCCGAACCCTCACCCTCAACATGACCCTAACACTAAACCTAACCCTCACACTAACACTCACCCTAACTCTCACACTAAACCTAACCCTCACTCTCACACTAATACTCACACTAAACCTTACCCTAACCCTAACCCTAACCCTTACCCTCACGCTAAACCTAACCCTAATCCTAATCCTCACACTAACCGTAACCCTAAGCCTCATCCTCACCCTAAACCTAACCCTAACCCTCATCCTAATGCTAACTCTAACCCTAACACTCACCCTCACCCTAACCATCTCCATCACCCTAACCCTCAGCCACACCCTAACCCTCACACTCACCATAACCCTCACCCTCACCCTAACCCTCACCCTCACCCTAAATATCAGCCTAATCCTAACCCTCACCCTAAGCCTAATCCTAACCCTCAACCTAACCCTCATCCTCACCAAGACTCTTACAATAAGCCTAACGATAAACCTAACCCTAATCCTAAACCTAACCCTCTCCCTCACCCTCATGCTAACCCTAAAGCTAACCCTAACCCTAAACCTCACCATAAATCTTACCCTAACCCTAACCCTAACCCTAACCTTCACCCTAATCCTAACCCTAACCCTCACCCTCACCCTAACCCTAACACTCAGCCTTAGCCTCACCCTCAGCCTAACCCTAACCCTAACCCTAATCCTAACCTGAACCTCACCCTCACCCTGAACCTAACCCTAAAACGAACCCTCACCCTCATTGTCACCCCAACCCTAAACCTCACCCTATTCCTAACCCTCATCCTAAATCTAACCCTCACCTTAACCCTCACAATAACACATACCCTCACCATAATCCTAACCCTATCCCTCACCCTAACCCAAATCCTCTCCCTAAACCTCACCCTCGCCCTAAACCTCACCCTAACCTTGACCCTCACCCTAACCCTAACCCTAATCCTACTCCTTACCCGAACCTTCACCCTAACCCTAACCCTCAACCTAACCCTAACCCTAACCCTAACCCTCACCCTCACTCTAGCCCTCATCCTAACCCTACTCTTAACCCTAACCCTCACCCTAACCCTAACCCTCACCCTCAACCTAATCTTCAACCTCGCCTTAACCCTCACCCTAACCCTAACACTCATCCTAGCCACAACCCTAACCCTGATCCCAACCCTCACCCTAACCACCACCATAAACTTAAACCTAAACCTAACCCTCAGCCTAACACTTAAAATAACCATAACCCTCAGCCTCACCCTACCCCTCACACTAAACCTAACCCTCAGCCTAACCCTAACCCTAACACTAATCCTCACACTCACCCTAAAGCTAACCTAATGCTTAGCCTCTCACTAACCCTAAACCTAACCCTGACCCTCACCCTAACCCTCACCGTCACACTAACCCTCACCCAAACTCTAACCCTCACACGCACCCTAACCCTCACCCTCACCATAAACCTCACCCTTTCCCTAAATATCACCCTAAAACAAACCCTAATCCTAAACCTAAACCTATCCCTCACACTCAAGCTAACCCTAATGCTATCCCTAACCCTAACCCTCACCCTCATCCTAACCCTAACCCTAACCCTAACAATAGCCCTAACCCTAAACTTAACCCTATACTTCACCCTCACCCTGACCCTAAACATAACCCTCACTCTCACCTTAACCCTAACACTAAACCAAACCCTCAAGGTAACACTCACCTTAACACTCACACTAAACCTAACCCTCACTCTTACGCTTACCCTCACGCTAAACCTTAACCTAACCCTAAACCTAACCCTTACCCTCACCCTAACCCTAACCCTAACCCTAACCCTCACACTAAACCTTACCCTAACCCTAACCCTAACCCATACCCTCACCCTAACCCTAACCCTAACCCTAAACATCACACTAACCCTAACCCTAACCCTCACCCAAACCCTCACCCTAACCATCACGCTCAACATAACCCTAACCCTCACCGTCACCCTAACCCTCACCCTTTCCTTAAATATCACCCTAAAACTAACCCTCAACCTAACACTAACCCTAACCCTAACCCTAACCCTTAGCCTCCCACTTGACCTAAACCTAACACTCACCCTCACCCTAACCCTCACCGTCACCCTAACCCTCACCCAAACTCTAACCCTCACACTCACCCTAACCCTCACCCTCACCATAACCCTCAACTTTTCCCTAAATATCACTCTAAAACTAACCTTCACCCTAATCCAAAACCTAACCCTGACCTTAAGCCTCACCATTACCATCACCCTCACCCCAAGCCTAACCCTAAACCTAACCCTAATCCTAAAACTAACCCTCTCCCCACTCTCAAGCCATCCCTAATGCTATCCCTAACCCTAACCCTCACTCTCACCATAATCCTAACCCTAACCCTGACCCTAACCCTAACAATACCCCTAACCCTAACCCTAACCCTATCCCTAACCCTCACACTGACCTTAACCCTAACCCTCACCCTCACCCTAACCCTAACACTAAACCTTACCTTAACCATAACCCTAACCCTTACCTTCACCCTAAACCTAAACCTAACCCTATGCCTCACACTAACCCTAACCCTTACCCTAATCCTTACCCTATACCTAAACCTAACCCTCACCTTCACCCTATACCTCACCCTAACCCTAACCGTCACCCTCACCCTAAACCTAATGCTAACCTTCACCCTCACCCTCACCCTAACCCTCACCCTAACATTTACCCTCTCCCTAAACCTAACCCTCACCCTCACCCTAAACCTCACCTTAACCCAAAACTAACCCTCCCCCTAACACTCATACTAACCCTATACCTAACACTGACCCTAACCCTACCCCTCACCCTGACCATCACGCTAACCCTAACCCTAACCCTACCCCTCACCCTCACGGTAACCCTCACCCTAACACTTACCCTCACCCTAACCCTAACCCTAAACCTCACACTAACCCTAACCCTCACCCTAACCCTCACCCTTAACCTAGCCCTTCCCCTGACCCTAATTCTAACACTCATCCTCAAACTAACATTCACCCTCACCCTAAACATCATCCTAACCCTCTCCCTCACCCTCACCTTATCCCTAACCCTAACCCTAAACCTAATCCTCACCCTCACCCTAACCCTAAACCTAACCCTAACAACAACCCTCACCCTCACCTTTCCCTAACCCTAATGCTAACAATAACCCTAACCCTAAACCTAAACCTGACCCTCAGCCTCACCTTCAGCCTCACCCTAACCCTTACCCTCACCCTCACCCTAACCCTTATCCTCACACTAACCCTAAACCTGACCGTAACCCTAACCCTCACCCTAACCCTAACCCTAATCCTAACCCTAAACCTCATCTTCACCCTCTCCCCCATCCTAACCCAAAACCTCACCCTCAACCTCACCCTCACCCTTAACCTAATCCTAAAACTAATCCTCATCTTTACCCTTGCCCCTACCCTAAACCTAACCCTCACCCTCAAGCTCACCTTCACCCTAACCCTCACCCTCACACTCACCCTAACCCTAAACCTAATCCTAACCCTCATCCTAACCCTAAACCTCACCCAACCTTAAACTTAACCCTAACCCTAACCCTAACCCTCACCCTCACCCTATCCCTAACCCTAACCCTCACCCTAATGCTAACCCTAACCCTAAACGTCACTCTCACAGTAACCCTCACCGTCAACCTAACCCTCACCCACACCCTAACCCTCACACTCACTGTAACCCTCAACCTCATGCTAACCCTCACCCGCACCCTAAATATCACCCTAAACCTAATCCTCAACCTAAACCTAACCCTAACCCTCACCCTAAAGCCTCTCCCTCACAATTACCCTCACACTAAGCCTAACAGTAAACCTAACACTAATCCTAAACCTAACCCTCTCCATCACTCTCATGCTAACCCTAACACTAACCCTAACCCTAAACCTCATCACAAACCTTACCCTCACCCTAACCCTAACCCTAATCCTCACACTAACACTAACCCTAACACTCACCATAAACCTAACACTAACCCTCACCCTCATCCTAACCCTAACCCTCAGACTTACCCTCACCCTCAGACTAACCCTAACCCTAACACTAATCCTAACCCTGAACCTCAACCTCACCCTAAACATAAACCTAAAACTAACCCTCACCCTAATCCTCACCCCAACCCTAACCCTAACCCTAACCCTCATTCTAACCCTAACCCTCACCCTAACCCTCAACCTAACACATACCCTCAACTTAATCCTAACCCTATCCCTCACCCTAACCCTCACGCTAACCCTAACCCTATCACTAAACCTCAACCTCACCCTAAACATCACCCTAACGTTACTCTCACCCTAACTCTAACCTTCACCGTCACCCTAACCCTCACCCACACCCTAACCCTCACACTCACTGTAAACCTCACCCTCACCTTAACCCTCACCCTAACCCTTACCCTCACGCTCACCCAACCATCACACTAAACCTAAACCTCAACCTAACCCTAACCGTAACCCTCATTCTCACCCTAACCGTATTCCTAATAATAACCCTAAACCTCACCGTCACCCTCTCCCCTACCCTAACCCTAACCCTCACCCTCAGCCTCAACCTCACGCTCACCTTAACCCTCACCCTAACCCTTACCCTCACGCTCACCCAACCATCACACTAAACCTAAACCTCAACCTAACCCTAAACCTAACCCTCACTCTCACCCTAACACTAACCCTAATCCTAACCCAAACCCTCATCTTCACCCTCTCCCCTCCCCTAACCCTAACCCTCACCCTCACCCTCAACCTCACCCTCACCCTAACCCTTACGCTCACCCTAACCCTAACCCTAAACCTAAACCTCACCCTCACCCTAACCATAACCCTCACCCAACCTTAAACCTAACTCTCAACCTCACGTTCACCCTAACCCTAACCCTAACCTTTACCGAAAACCTAACCATAACCCTCATTCTCATCCTAACCCTAACCCTAACCCTAACCATAACACAAACCCAAATGCTAACCCTAATGCTCACCCTTACCCTAACCCTCACCCTAACCCTTACCCTCACCCTAAACATAACCCTAAAACTAACCTTCACACTAAACCTAACCCTCACCATAACCCTAACCATAACACTAACAGTAACCATTACACAAACCCTAAACCTAACCATCACCCTCACCCTAAACCTAACCCTAGCCCTAAAAATAACCCTATCCATAACCGTAATCCTAACCCTCATCCTCACCCTCACCCTCATCCTAACCCTATCCCTATCCCTAACCCTAACCCTGACCTTAACCCTAAAAGTAACCCCACCCTCAGGCTAATACTCACCCTAAACCTAAAGCTAAACATCACCCTAACTCTAAACATCACCCTAACACTAACCCTCACCCTCACCCTCACCCTCAGCCTATCCCTAAACCTAAACCTAAACCTAACCCTGAACCTCATCCTCACCCTCAACCTAACCCTAACCCTAACTCACCCTAACCTTAACCCTCACCTTAACCCTCATCCTAAGACATACGCTCAACCTAATCCTAAACATAACCCTCACCGTAACCCTAACCCTCTCCCAAAACCTCACCCTAACCCTTACCTTCACCCTAACCCGAACCCTAATCCTCACACCAACCCTAAACCTAACCCTAACCCTAACCCTCACCCTCACCCTAACCATCACCCTAATGCTAACCCTTACCCTGAAACTCACCCTCACCCTAACCCTCACTGTCACCCTAACCCTCACCCAAACCCTCACACTCACACTCACCATAACCCTCACCCTCACCTTAACCTTCACTCTTAGCCTAAATATCACGCTAACACTAACCCTCACCCTAACCCTAACCCTAGGCCTCACCGTAAGTCTCACCCTCATCATCACCCTCACCCTAAACCTAACCCTTAACCTAACCCTAATCCTAAACCTAACCCTCTCCCTCACCATCATGCTAACCCTAATGCTAACAATAACCCTAACCCTCACACTCACCCTAACCCTATCCCTAACCCTAACCCTAACCCTAACCTTCACACTAACCCTAACCCTAACCCTCACCTTCACACTAACCCTCACCCTAACCCTAACCCTATCCCTAACCCTCACCCTCACCCTCACACTAAACCTAAACCTAACCCTAACCCTCACCTTCCCCCTAACCATAACCCTAACCCTAACCCGAACAATAATCCTTAACTTAACCCTATCCCTAACCCTCACCCTCACCCTAACCCTAACACTAAACCTAACCCTCACACTAACACTCACCCTAACACTCACACTAAACATAACACTCACTCTCAACGTAACACTCAAATTGAACCTTACCCTCAAACTCACCTTAACCCTAACCCTAACCCTAACCCTCACCTTCATCTTAAACCTCAACCTAACCCTAACCCTAACCCTAATACTCACACTAACCCTAACCCTAACCCTAAACCTAAACCTAACCCTCACCCTAACCCTCACCCACACCCTAAACCAAACCCTAACCCTCACCTTAATGCTAACCCTAACCCTAACTCTCACCCTCACCCTAACACTCACAGTCACCCTGACCCTCACCAACACCCTAACCCTCACATTCACCCAAACCGTCACCCTCACCCTAACCCTCACCCTCAGTTCACCCTCACCACCACCCTCACCCTAAGCCTAACCGTAAACCTAACCCTAATCCTAAACCTAACCCTCTCCCTCAACCTCATGCTAACCCTAACGATAATCCTAACCCTAACCCACACCCAAAACCTAACCCTAAAACTAACCCTGACAATAACACTAACCCTAACCGTAACCCTCACCCTCACCCTAACCCTAACCCTAAACCTCACCCAAACACTCACCCTCACCATCACCCTCACCCTAAGCCTAACAGTAAACCGACCCCTAATCCTAAACTTAACCCTCTCCCTCACCCTCATGCTAACCTTAAATGTAACCCTCACCCTAACCCTAACCCTAACCCTAACCCTCACCCTAACCCTCACCCTAACCCTCACCCTAACGCTAACCCTAACACTAACACTAACTGTAATCCTAATGCTTACCCTAATCCTCTTGTAAACCCTAACCCTAACCCTAACCCTCACCCTAAACCTTACCCTCAACCTAACCCTAATCCTCACATTAACCCTAACCCACACCCTAAACTTAACCCTAACCCTCAGCCTAACTCCCACCCTAACACAAAACCTAACCCTAACCCTCAAACTCACCCTAACCCTAACCCTCAACCTCAACCTAAACTTAACCCTAAACGTCACCCTAATTCTAACCCTCACCCTCACCCTCACCCTCAGCCTAAGCCTAACCCTAAACCTAATCCTAACCGTCACCTTCACCATTACCCTAACTCTAAACCTAACCCTCACACTCACCCTCAGCCTAACTCTAAACCTATACCTAAACCTCACCCTAATCCTAACACTCACCCTAAACCCCAACTGAACCCTCAACCTCACCTTAACAGAACCCAAACCCTCACCCTAAACCTCACCCTAAACCTAACCCTCTCCCTAATCCTCACCCTCAACCTAAACCTCACCATAACCCTTACCCTCACCCTAACCCTAACCCTAATCCTCACACTAAACCTAACCCTAACCCTCACCCCAAAACTCACCCTAACTTTCACCCTCACCCTAACCCAACCCTCACCCTCAACCTCAACTTCAGCCTAAACCTAATCCTAAAACTAGACCTATCCCTAACACTCACCCTAACCCTCAAACTAACACATACTCTCACCCTAAACCTAACCCTCACCCTAACCCTCACCCTAAACCTAGCCCTAACCCTTACCCTCACCCTAACCCTAACCATAAACCTACCCCTCACTTGAACCCTCACCCTAACACTAACCCTCACCCTAACCCTAAACCTAACCCTAACCCTCACCCTCAACCTAGCCCTCATCCTAACACTAATCCTCACCCTAACCCTCACCCCAATTCTAACCCTCATCCTCACCCTAACCCTCACCCTCACCGTAAACCTAACCCTAACACTAAACCTCATCCTAACCATAAACCTAACCCTAAACCCAACCCTCATCCTAACCATCACCATAACCCTAAACCTAACCCTAACCCTCAGCCTAACACTAACAATAACCCTAACCCTCAGCCTCACCCTAACCCTCACCCTAAATCTTACTTTCACGCTTACCCAACCCTCACACTAAGCCTAAACCTCAACCTAACTCTAACCCTAACCCTCACCCTAACCCTAACTCTAATGCTAACCCTAAACCTCATCTTCACACTCTCCCCTACCCTATCCCTAACCCTCACCCTCAACCTTACCCTAATCCTAACCCTCATCCTCACCCTCACCCTAACCCTAAACCTAACCCTAACCCTCAACCTAACCCTAAACCTGACCAAACCTTAAACCTAACAACAACACTAACCCTAACCCTAACCCTCACCCTAACCCTCACCCTCACCCTAAACACAACCATAACTCTCACCCTAATGCTAAACCTAATGCTAACCCTCACCCTCACTCTCACCCTCACCGTCACCCTAACCCTCACGCATAATCTAACCCTCACACTCACCTTAACTCTCACCCTTACCCTAACCCTCACCCCCACCCTAAATGTCACCCTAACCCTAACCCTCACCCTAACCCTAACCCTCACCATAAGCCTCACCATGACCCTCACACTAAGCCTAACCGTAAACTTAACCCTAATCCTAAACCTAACCCTCTCCCTCACCCTCATGCTAACCCTAACGCTAACCCTAATCCTAAACCTCACGATAAACCTTACCCTCACCCTAACCCTAAGCCTAATCCTCACACTAACTCTAACCCTAAGCCTCACCCTAATCCTAACCCTAAACCTCACCCTGACCCTAACCCTAACCCTCAGCCTTACCCTCACCCTCAGCCTAAACCTAACGCTAACCCTAATCCTAACCCTGAAGCTCAACCTCACCCTGAACCTAACCCTAAATCATCCCTCACCCTCATCGTCACCCCAACCCTAACCGTACACCTGTCACTTACCCTCATCCTAACCCTAACCCGCACCCTAACCTTCACCCTAACACATACTCTCACCCTAATTCTACCCTTATCCCTCACCCTAACCCTCACCCTAACCCTAACCCTCTCCCTAAACCTCACCCTCACCCTAAACCTCACCCTAACCTTTACCCTCAACCTAACCCTAACTCTCACCATCACCCTAACCCTCACCCACAACCTAAACCTCACACTCACCATAACCCTCACCCTCACCTTAACCCTCACCCTAACCCTTACCCTCACGCTCACCCAAACCTCACACAAAGCTTAAACCTCAACCAAACCCTAACCCTAACCCTCACCCTCACCCTAACCCTAACCCTAAACCTAACCCTAAACCTAATCTTCACCCTCTCCCCTACCCTAACCCTAAACCTCAAGCTCAACCTCACCCTCACCCTCAACCTCACCCTATCCCTAAACTTAACCCTAACCCTCACCTAAACTTAAACTTAACACTCACCCCACCCTCACATTAACCCTAACCCTAACCCTAACCCTCACCCTAATCCTAACCTTAATGCTAACACTAATGCTCACCCTTACCCTAACCCTCACCCTATAACCCTTACCCTCACCCTAACCATAACCCTAAACCTAACCCTCACATTAAACCTAACCCTCACCATAACCTTAACCATAATGCTAACAGTAACCCTAACCCTAACCCTAAACCTAACACTCACCCTCACCCTAACCCTAACCCTAACCCTAACAATAATCCTATCCCTAACCTTAATCCTAACCCTCATCCTCAACCCCACCCTCATCCTAACCATAACCCTAACCCTAAACCTAAGCCTAACAATAACCCTAACCCTAACCCTAACCTCAACCCTAAAACTAACCCCAGCCCTGAGGCTAATCCTCATCCTAATACTTAAGCTAAACGTAAACCTCACCCTAACCCTAAACACCTAAACCCTAAACCTAACCCTCACCCTCACCCTAACCTTAACCCTAACCCTAACAATAATCTTATCCCTAACCTTAATCCTAACCCTCATCCTCAACCCCACCCTCATCCTAACTATAACCCTAACCCTAAACCTAAGCCTAACAATAACCCTAACCCTAACCCTAACCTCAACCCTAAAACTAACCCCAGCCCTCAGGCTAATCCTCATCCTAATACTTAAGCTAAACGTAAACCTCAACCTAACCCTAAACATTACCCTAACCCTAACCCTCACCCTCACCCTCACCCTCAGCCTATCCCTAACCCTAACACTAAACCTTACCCTGAACCTCATCCTCACCCTCAACCTAACCCTCACCCTCTCCCTCACCCTAAACCTAACCCTATCCCTAACACTCACCATAACCTTAACCCTCACCCTAAACCTCACCCTAACACATACGCTCACCCTAACCCTAACCCTAACACTCACTGTAAGCCTAACCCTCTCCCAAAACCTCACCCTAACCCTTACCCTCAACCTAACCCTAACCCTAATCCTCACACTAACCCTAAACCTAACCCTAACCCTAACCCTCACCATCACCCTAACCCTCACACTAATGCTAACCCTAACCCTGAAACTCACCCTCATCTTAACCCTCACTGTCACCCTAACCCTCACCCACACCCTAACCCTCATACTCAGCCTAACCCACACACTCACCCTTACCCTAACGCTAACACTAAACCTAATCCTCACCCTAACACACACACAAACACTCACACTAAACCTAACACTCACTCTCACCCTAAAACTCACACTAAAACTTCCCCTAACCCTAAAGCTTACACTTACACTTACCCTAACCCTAACCCTAATCCTCAACCTAAACTTCACCCTCACCCTAAGCCTAACCCTAACACTCACCCTAATGCTAACCCTAACCCTAACCCTCACCCTCACCCTAACCCTCACACTCACCGTAACCCTCACCCACACCCTAACCCTCATACTCACCCTAACCCTTACCCTCTACCTAACCCTCACCCTCACCCTAAATATCAATTTAACCCTAACCCTCACCCTAACCCTAACCCTAACCCTCACGCTAAGCCTCACCCTCACCCTCACCCTCACCCTAAGCCTAACTGTAAACCTAACCCTAATCCTAAACCTAACCCTCTTCCTCACCCTCATGCTAAACCTAATGATAACCCTAACCCTCACCCTAACCCTAACCATAACCCTAACCCTAAAAATAACACTAACACTAACCATAACCTTCACCCTCACTCTAACCCTAACCCTAAACCTCACCTTCACCCTAACCCTAAACTTAAACCTAAACCTAACAATAACCCTAAACCTAACCCTAAACCTCACCCTCACCCTCACCCTAACACTCAAACTAAACCTTACCCTAACCCTAACCCTAAACCTTACCCTCACCCTAACCCTCACCCTCACACTAACACTAAACCTTACCTTAACCCTAACCCTAACCCTCACCCTAAACCTCACACTCACCCTAATCCGAACCCTAACCCTCAATGTAATGCTAACTCTAACCCTAACCCTCACCCTCACCATAACCCTCTCCGTCACCCTAACCCTCACCCACACCCTAACCCTCACACTCACCGTAACCCTCTCCCTCAACCTAACCCTCATCCTCACCCTAAATATTACCCTAACCCTAACCCTCACCCTAACTCTAACCCTAAATGTAACCGTAAGCCTCACCCTCACCAAGACCCTCACAATAAGCCACCCTCCCCCTCACACTAACTCTAAACCACACCATAACCATAACCATAACACTAAACCTCACAATAACAATAAACCTAACCCTAACCCTGAAACTCACCCTCACACTAACCAACACCCTCAGCCTAACCCTCACCCTAACACTAAACCTCATCCTAACCAAAAACCTAACCCTAAACCCAACCGTCATCCTAACTTCCACCATAACACTAAACCTAACCCTAACCCTCACCCTAACACTAACAATAACCGTAACCCTCAGCCTTACCCTAAACCTCACCCTAACCCTTACCCTCACCGTCACCCTACCCCTCACACTAAACCTAACCCTCACCCTAAACCTAAACCTAACCCTAATCCTCACACTATCCCTAAACCTAACCCTAATGGTAACCCTCACACGAACCCTCACCCTAACCCTAAACCTACCCCTCACCAGAACCCTCACCCTAACCCTAACCCTAGACCTCAACCAACCCCTCACACTAACCCTTACACTCACGCTCACCCGACCCTCACAGTAAACCTAAACCTCAACCTAACCCTAACACTAACCCTAACCCTCACCCTCACCCTAACCCTAATCCTAACCCTAAACCTGATCTTCACCCTCTCACCTACATTTACCCTAACCCTCACACTCAACCTCACCTTCACCCAAACCCTCACCCTCACCCTCACCCTAACCCTAAACCTAACCCTATCAGTCATCCGAACCCTAACCCTCGCCAAACCTTAAACCTAAACCTAACCCTAACCATCACCCTAAACCGCACCCTCAGCCTAACCCTAACCCTAACCCTCATCCTCACCCTAACAGTCAGCATCACCCTATCCTGCACCCACACCCTAACCCTCACACTCACCGTTACCCTCACCCTCACCCTAACCCTCACCCGCACCCTAAGCCTCACCCTAACCCTAACCCTCACCCTAACCCTAAATCAAACCCTAACCCATACACTCACCCTAGCCCTCATCCTAACTTAATTCTAACCCTAACCCTAACCTAACCCTAACCCTCACCCTAACCCTCACACTCACCCTAACCCTCAACCTAACACTAAACCTCATCCTAACCATAAACCTAACCCTAAACCCACCCTCATCCTAACCACCACCATAACCCTAAATCTAACCCTAACCCTCACACTAAAACTAACAATAACCCTAACCCTCAGCCTCACCCTAACCCTCACCCTAACACTTACCCTCACCGTCACCCTCCCCCTCACACTAACTCTAACCCTCACCATAACCATTACCCTAACCCTAAACCTCACACTAACAATAAACCTAACCCTAACCCTAACACTCACCCTCACCCTAACCGTCACCCTCACCCTAAACCTCACCCTAACCATAAACCTCATCCTAACCATAAACCTACCCCTAAACCCAACCCTCATCCTAACCGCCACCATAACCCTAAACCTAACCCTAACCCTCACCCTAACACTAACAATAACCCTAACCATCAGCCTCACCCTAAACCTCACCCTAACCCTTACCCTCACCGTCACCCTACCCCTCACACTAACCCTAACCCTCACCCTAAACCTTAACCTAACCCTTATCCTTACACTATCCCAAAACCTAACCCTAACGGTAACCCTCACACGAACCCTCACCCTAACCCTAAACCTACCCCTCACCAGAACCCTCACCCGAACCCTAACCCTCACCCTCACCCTAACCGTCACCCTAACCCTTACCCTCACGCTCACCCGACCCTCACAGTAAATCTAAACCTCAACCTAAACCTAACCCTAACCCTCACCCTCACCCTAACCCTAACCGTAATCCTAACCCTAAACCTGATCTTCACCATCTCACCTACACTAACCCTAACCCTCACACTCAAACTCACCCTCACCCAAACCCTCACCCTCACCCTCACCCTAACCCTAAACCTAACCCTATCAGTCACCCGAACCCTAACCCTCACCCAAACTTAAACCTAACCCTAACACTAACCCTAACCCTAACCATCACCCTAGCCCTCACCCTCACCCTAACCCTAAGCCTAACCCTCACCCTCACCCTAACCCTCAGCATAACCCTAACGCGCACCCACACCCTAACCCACACACTCACTTTTACCCTCATCCTAACCCTCACCCGCAGCCTCAGCCTCACCCTAACCCTAACCCTCACCCTAACCCTAAAACTACACCTAAACCCTATACTCACCCTAGCCCTCATCCTAACCCTAATCATAACCTTAACCCTAATCCTAACCCTAACCCTAATCCTAACCCTAACCCTCACCCTCACATTAACCCTCAACCTAACACTAAACCTCATCCTAACCATAAAACTAACCCTGAACCCAACCCTCATCCTAACCCCCACCGTAAACCTAACCCTAACCCTAACCCTTACCCTAACACTAACAATAACCCTAACCCTCAGCCTCACCCTAATCTTCACCCTAACCCTTACCCTCACTGTCACCCTACCCCCACCCTAACCGTCACCCTCACCCTCCCCCTAACCATAAACCTAACCCTAACCTTCAACTTAAACCAAACCCTCACCCAAAGTTAAACCTAACCCTTACCCTCACCCTCACCCTCACCCTAACCCTAACCCTAACCCTCACCCTAAACATAACCCTAACCCTAACCCTAATGCTAACCCTAAAGCTCACCCTTACCCAAACCCTCACCCTAAACCTTACCCTCACCCTAACCCTAACCGTAAACCTAACCCTCACAGTAAACTTAACACTCACCATAACCCGAACCATAACATTAACAGTAAACTTAACCCTAACCCTAAACCTAACCCTCACCCTCACCTTAACCCTATCCCTAAGCCTAACAATAACCCTATCCCTAACCCTAATCCTAAAACTCATCCCCACCCTCACCCTCATCCTAACCCTAAACCTAAGCCTAACCCTAACAATAACATTAAAACCTAACCCTAACCGTCACCTTAACCCTAAAACTAACCCGACCCCTCAGGCTAATCCTCATCCTAAACCTAAACCTAAACCTCACCCTAACCCTAAACATCACTCTAACCCTAAACCTCACCCTCACCCTCACCCTCAGCCTGTCCCTAACCCTAACCCTAATGCTAACCCTGAACCTCATCCTCACCCTCAATGTAACCCTAACCCTAACCCTCAGCCTAAACCTCACACTAACTCATATGCTCACACTAACCCTAACTCTAACCGTCACCCTAACCCTAACCCTTTCTGAAAACCTCACCCTAACTTTTGCCCTCACCCTAACCCTAACCCTAATCCTCACACTAACCCTAAACCTAACCCTCACCCTCACCCTAACCCTCACCCTAACCCTCACCCTAATGCTCATCCTAAACCAGAAACTCACCCTCACCCTAACCCTCATGGTCACCCTAACTGTCACACTCACCTTAATCCTCACCCTTACCCTAAATATCAGCCTAACACTAACCCTCACCCTAACCCAAACGCTAACCCTCACCCTAAGCCTCACCCTCACCATCACCCTCACCCTAAGCCTAACCCTAAACCTAACCCTAATCCTAATCCTAACCCTCTCCCTCACCCTCATGATAATCCTAATGCTAACCCTAATCCTAACCCTCACACTCACCCTAACCCTAATCCTAACCCTAACAATAACCCTAACCCTAACCCTATCACTAACCCTCACCCTCACCTTAACCCTAACACTCTACATAAGGTTCACCCTAACATTCACATTAAAACTAACCTAACTCTCACCCTAACCCTCACCCTAAACCTTACCCTAACTATAACCCTAAACCTTACCGTCACACTAACCCTAACCCTAACCCTAAACCTCACCTTCACCCTAACCCTAAACTTAAACCTAAAACTAACAATAACCCTAAACCTAAACCTAACCCTATCCCTAAACCTCACCCTCACCCTAACACTAACCCTCACCCTCATCCTAACCCTAACACTAAACCTAACCCTCACCCTAACACTCACACTAAACCTAACCCTCACCCTCACCCTAACACTCAAACTAAACCTTACCCTAACCCTAACCCTAAACCTTACCCTCACCCTCACACTAACCCTCACACTAAACCTTACCTTAACCCTAACCCTAACCCTCACCCTAAACCTCACACTCACTCTAATCCTAACCCTAACCCTCAATGTAATGCTAACTCTAACCCTAACCCTCACCCTCACCCTAACCCTCTCCGTCAACCTAACCCTCACCCACACCCTAACCCTCACACTCACCGTAACCCTCTCCCTCAACCTAACCCTCATCCTCACCCTAAATATCACCCTAACCCTAACCCTCACCCTAACTCTAACCCTAACTGTAACCGTCAGCCTCACCCTCACCAAGACCCTCACAATAAGCCTAACCGTAAACCTAACCTTAATCCTAAACCTAACCCTCTCCCTCACCTTCATGTTAACCCTAACACTAACCCTAACCCTAAACCTCACCATACACCTTACCCTCACCCTAACCCTAATGCTAATCCTCTCACTAACCCTAACCCTAAACCTCACCCTAAACCTAACCCTAACTGTCAACCCCACCCTAACCCTAAACCTCAGCCTTAACCTCACTTTCAGCCTATCCCTCACCATAACCCTAATCCTAACCCTGAACCTCACCATCACTCTGAACCTAACCTGAAATCTAACCCGCAATCTCATTGTCACCCCAACCCTAACCCTAACCCTAACCCTAACCCTCCTCCTAACCCTAACCCTCACCCTAACCCTCACCCTAACACATACCCTCACCCTAATCCTAACCCTATCCCTCACCCTAACGCTCTCCCTAAACCTCACCCTCACTCTAAACCTCACCCTAACCTTTACCCTCATCCTAACCCTCACCCTAATCCTACCCCTCACCCGAACTCTCACCCTAACCCTAACCCTCAACCTAACCCTAACCCTAACCCTAATCCTCACCCTCACCTTAGTCCTCATCCTAACCCTAATCCTAACCCTAACCCTAACCATCACCCTCACCTGAACCTTCACCCTAACCCTAACCATCCTCATAACCATAACACTAAACCTAACCCCTACTCTCACCCTAACACCCACCATAAGCCTAAACCTAACCCTGATCCTTACCCTAACAATAACAATAACCCTAACCCTCAGCCTCAACTAACCCTCACCCTAACCCTTACCCTCACTGTCACCCTACCCCTCACACAAACCCTAACCCTCACCCTAAACCTAACCCTAACCCTAATCCTCACACTAACCCTAAACCCAAACCTAACACTTAGGACCACACTAACCCTAAACCTAACCCTCGCCCTCACCCTAACCCTCACCGTCACCCTAACCCTCACCCAAACTCTAACCCTCACACTCACATTACCCTCACCCTCTCCCTAAACCTCACCCTTTTCCTAAATATCACCCTAAAACTAACCCTAAAACTAACCCTAAACCTAACCCTCACAATAAGCCTCACCCTCACAATCACCCTCACCCTAAGCCTCACCCTAACCCTAACCCTAACCCTAAACCTAACAATAACCCTAAACCTAACCCTAACCCTATACCTAACCCTCACCTTGACCCTAAAACTAACCCTCACCCTCACCCTAACCCTAACACTAAACCTAACCCTCACCCTAACACTCACAATAAACCTAAACTTCACTCTCACCCTAACCCTCAAACTAAACCTTACACTAACCCTAACCCTAACCCTTACCCTCACTCTAAACTTAACCCTAACCCTAATCCTCACACTAACCCTAACACTAACAATAACCCTAACAACCACCCTAACACTTACCCTCAACATAACCTTTAACCCTCACCCTCACACTAACCCTCACCCAAAACCTAACCCTCACCCTTACCCTAACCCTCAACTTTTCCCTAAATATCAACCTAAAACTAACCCGAGCACGAACCCTAACCCTAACCCTATCCCTAAGCCTAACCCTCACCATCACCCTCACCCTAATGCTAACCCTAACCCTAACCCTCATCCTCACCCTAACCCACACAATCACCCTAACCCTCACCGACACCCTAACCCTCACACTCATCGTAACTCTCAACCTCACCCTAACCCTCACCCTCACCCTAAATTTCACCCTAACCCTAACCCTCACCCTAAACCTAACCCCAACTCTCAACCTCACCCTCACCCTAACCCTAACCCTAACCGTAAACCTAACCCTAATCCTAAACCTAACACTCTCCCTCCCTCTCATGCTAACCCTAATGCTATCCCTAACCCTAACCCTCACCCTCACCCTAAACCTAACCCTAACCCTAAAATTATCCCTAACCCTAACCCTAACCCTATCCCTAACCCTCACGCTGACCCTAACCATAACCCTCACCCTCACTCTAACCCTAAAACTAAACCTAATCCTCACCCTAACACTCACCCTAACACTCACACTAAACCTAACCCTCACTCTCACCCTAACCATCACACTAAACCTTACCCTAAATCTAACCCTACACCTTACCCTCACGTTAACCCGAACCTGAACCCTAATCCTCACACTAACCCTAAACCTAACCCTAACCCTCATCCTAACCCTCACCCTTACCCTAAGCCTAACCCTCACCGTCACCCTAACACTCACCGTCACCCTAACCCTCACCCACACCTCAGCCCTCACACTCACCGTTACCCTCACCCTCACCCTAACCCTCACCCTCACCGTAAATATCACCCTAACCCTAACCCTCACCCTAACCCTAACCCCAACCCTCACCCTACGCCTCACCCTCACCATGATCCTCACACTAAGCCTAACCCTAAACCTAACCCTAATCCTAAACCTAACCCTCTTCCTCACTCTCATGCTAACCGTAAACCTAACCCTAACCCTAAACCTCACCATAACCCTTACCCTCACCCTAAACCTAACCCTAATCCTCACACTAACCCTAACCCTAATCTTAACCCTGAACCTCACCCTCACCCTGAACCTAACCCTAAAATTAACCCTAAAACCCTTACCCTCACCCTAAACCTAACCCTCAGCCTAACCCTAACCCTAACACTAATCCTAACCCTGAACCTCACCCTCACCCTGAACCTAACCCTAAAACTAACCCTCACCCCCATCGACAGCCCAACCCTAAACCTAACCCTATCCCTAACCCTCATCCAACCCTTACCTTCACGCTGACCCTCACCCTAACCCTCAACCTAATCCTAACCCTATCCCTCACCCTAACCCTCAGCCTAACCCTAACCCTCTCCCTAAACCTCACCCTCACCCTAAACCTCACCCTAACCTTTAACATCACCCTAACCCTAACCCTAATCCTACCCCTTACCGAAACCTCACCCTAACCCTAACCTCAACCTAACCCTCACCGTCACCCTAAAACTCACCGTCACCCAAAGCCTCACCCTAAGCCTCAACCTCACCATCACCCTCACCCTAAGCCTAACCCTATACCGAACCCTAATTCTAAACTAACCGTTTCCCTAATCCTCAAGCTAACTCTAATGCTAACCAAAACCCTAATCCTAACAATAACCCAAACCCTAACCCTAAGCCTCACCCTCAGCCTAAACCTAACCCTAACCCTAACCGTCACACTCACCCTAACCCTAACTCTCACCCTAACCCAAACCCTAAACCTAACCCTTACCCTAACACTCACCCTAAAACTCACGCTAAGCCTAAACCTCACTGTCACCCTAACCCTAACCATCACCCTAACCCTCACCCACACTCTAACCCTCACACTCACTAGAACAATCACCCTCATCCTAACCCTCATCCTCACCCTAAATACCATCCTATCATTAACCCTCACTGTAAACCTAACCCCTCACCTTTCCCTCACCCTCAGCCTAACCATAATCCTAAAACTCACCCTGACCCTAACCCTCACCCTCACCCTAACCCTAACCCTAAACCTCACACTCAACCTAACCCTCACCCTAACCCTCACTCATAACCTAGCCCTTACCCTAACCCTAATTCTAACCCTCACCCTCATGCTAACATTCACCCTCACCCTAAACATCAACCTAACCCTCTCCCTCACCCTAAACTTAGCCCAAACCCTAACCCAAAACCTAACCCTCACTCTCACACTAACTCTAACCCTAACCCTAACAACAGAGCTCAGCTTCAACTCTCCCTAACCCTAAGGCTAACAATAACCCTCACCCTAACCCTAAACCTAACCCTCACCCTCACTTTACCCTCACCCTCACCCTAACCCTAACCCTCACCCTCAGCCTAGCCCTCACCTTAACGCTCACCCTAACCCTCACCCTCACCCTAACACTAATGCTAACCCTAAACTTCACCCTCACCCTAACCCTCACGCTAAAACTTATGCTCACCATAAACCTAACCCTCACCCTCACCCTAACCCTCACCCTATCACTAACCCTCACACTAAACCTCACCCTAACCCTAAACCTAAACCTAACCTTCACCCTAAACCTTACCCTAACCCAAACCCTAACACTAACCCTAACTCTCACCTTCACCCTAACTCTCACCCACACCCTAACCCTCAACTTCACCCTCACCCTCAGCCTAAACCTAACCCTAACACTCACCCTAATCCTAACCTTAACCCTAACCCACACCTTAACCCTCAAACTAACCCTAATGCTAAACATAAACCTCAATTTCACACTAACCCTCAACCTAACCCTTACCCTCACTCTAACCCTAACCCTAACCCTAGCCCTCACACTCAACCTAACCCTCAACCTAACCCTAACCCTACACCTCACCCTAACTCTCACACTAAACCTCACCCTAACGCTCATACTAAACCAACCCCTAACCCTAACCTACACCCTAAACCTAGCCCTTACACTAAACCTAAACCTAACGCTAAGCCTCACACTCATTCTCACCCTAACCCTAATGTTAACCCTAAACTTCACCCTCAGCCTAACACTCAACCTCACCCTAAACCTAACCCTCACCCTCACCCTAACCCTAACTGTAACCCTCACCCTATTCTTATCGTCAGCCTAACCCTCACCCTCAACCTAAATCTCACCCTAACACTCACCCTCACCCTAAACCTAACCCTAAACCTCAATCTAACACTAACCCTATCCCTACACCTAACCCTCAACTTACACTAAACCTAACCCTAACACTCACCCACACCCTAACCCTAAACCTAATGCTAACCCTAACACTCACCCTCACCCTATACCTCACCCAAACCCTTACCCTCACCCTAACCCTAACCCTAAACCTCACACTAAACCTAACCCTGACCGTAACCCTAAACCTCCCCCTCAGCCTAACGCTCACCCGAACCCTACACCTCACCATCACACTAACCCTCACCCTAACGCTAAACCTAAGCCTCACACTAACCCTAACACTCACCCTAACCCTAACCCTAACCCTCAGCCTGATCCTAATCCTAACCCTAAACCTAACCCTCACCATTAACCCTAAATGTCACCCTCACCCTAACCCTCACCCTAACTATAACCCTCACTGTCACTCTAACCCTCACTGTCACCCAAACCCTCAGAGTCACCCTAAAACTCACCCACATCCTACCCCTCACACTTACCCTAACCCTCACCGTCACTCTAACCCTCACAATCACCCTAAAACTCACCCACACCCTAACCCTCACACTCACCCTAACCCTCACCCTCACCCTACACCTAACCATAACCCTCACCCTCACCCTAACCCTAACCCTAACTGTAGCACTCAACTTAACACAAACCCTAACCCTTACCCTCATCCTAACCCTAAGCCCAAACCTAACCCTCACCCTAATACTCACCCTAACACTCACGCTAAACCTAACGTCACCCTCACCCTAAACCTAACCCTAACACTCACACTAATTCTAACCCTCACTCTAGCCCTAACCCTACCCCTCAACCTAACCCTCATCCTTACCCTAAACCTATCCCTAACCCTCACCCTAACCCTAAAGCTAACCCTAAAAATCAACCTAACCCTAACACTTACCCTCACCCTCACCATTAGCCTAATCCTATTCCTAACCCTCATCCTCACCCTCACCCTCACACTAACGCTCATCCTAACCCTCACCCTCACCCCAACCCTATCCTTAACCTTCACCCCAACACTACACCTCACCCTAACCCTCACCCTAACCCTCACCCTCATCCTAAGCCTAACCCTAACCCACACCATAACCCTCAACCTAACCCTAACCCTCTCCCTAACACTCACCCTCAACCTAAACCTCACCCTAACCCTTACCCTCACACTAACCCTAATACTAACCCTAACCATAATCCTCACACCAACCCTAACCTTAACCCTAACCTTAACCTTCACTCTAACACTCACCCTCACCCTAACCCTAACCCTAACCCTCACCCTAAAGCTAACCCTAACCCTAACCCTAAACTTGACCTAACCCTCACTATCAACCTAAACATTACACATATGCTAACCCTCACACTCACCCTAACAATCACCCTCATCCTAAACCTCAACCTCACCCTAAATATCACCCTAACATTAATCCTCACTGTAACATTAACCCCTCACCTTCACCCTCACCCTCAGCCTAACCATAATCCTAACCCTCACCCTCAGCCTCACCCTCACCCTAACCCTAACCCTCACACTCAACCTAACCCTCACCCTAACACTCACTCTTAACCTAGCCCTTACCCTAACCATAATTCGAACCCTCACTCTCACCCTAACATTCACCCTCACCCTAAACATCAACCTAACCCTCTCAATCACCCTCACCTTAACAGTAACCCTAAACCTAAACCTAAACCTCACCATCACCCTTACCCTAACCCTAACCCAAACAACAACCCTCACCCTCCATTCTACCTAACACTAACGCAAAAAATAAACCTAATCCTAAACCTAAACCTAACCCTCACCCTCACCCTCACCCTCACCCTCACCCTAACCCTAACTTTCTCCATCAGCCTTGCCCTCACCTTAACACTAACCCTAATCCTCACCCTCACCCTCACCCTAACCCTAATGCTAACCCTAAACTTCACCCTCACTCTAACCATCATCCTAACCCTTACTCTCTCCCTAAACCTACCCCTCACCCTAACCCTCACCCTAACCCTATCCCTAACAATTAACTTAACCTTAACCATCACCCTAACCCTCACGAAAATACTAACCCTAAACTTACCCCTCACCCTCATGCTAACCCTCACCCTAACCCTTACCCTCACCCTAAGCCTAACCCTAACCCTCACACAAACCCAAACCCTCACCCTAACCCTAACCCTACCCCTCAGCCCAATCCACATACTAACCCTAAACCTAAATCTAACCCTTGTCCTAACCTTAAACTTCACACTAACCCTAACCCTCATCCTGACCCTCACCCTCAGCCTAACCCTAACCCTAACCCTAATCCTAACCCTCACTCTCACCCTCACCCAAACCTAACCCTAACCCTCACCCTCAACATCAACTTAACCCCAACCCTATCCCTAACCCTCACCCTAACCCTAATCATCACCCTAACCCTCACCATAATTCTCACCTCACCCTAAACCTAACCCTCACCCTAACCCTCACCGTCACCCTAAACCTCACCATCACCCTAACACTCACCCACACCCTAACCGTCACACTCACCCTCACCCTAACCCTCACAGTCACCCTAAACCTCACCGTCACTCTAACCCTCACCCAAACCCTAACCCTCACAAAAACCCGAACAATCACCTCATTCTAACCCTCATCCTCACCTTAAATATCACCCTAACACTAAACCACACCTTAACCATAACCTTAACACTCACCCTGAGCCTCAACCTCACCATTACCCTCACCCTAAGCTTAAGACTAAACCTACCCTAATCATAAACCTAACCCTCTCCATCACCCTCGCTGTAACCCTAACACAAACACTAACTCTCACCTTAACTCTAAACTTCACCCTAACCCTAACCCTAATCCTCACCCTCACACTAACCCTAACCCGATATGTAACCCTCACCCTAACACACACCCTAACACTCACGCTAAACGTAACCCTCTCTCTCATCCTAACCCTCGCTCTAAACCATACCCTAACCTTAACGCTAACCATAAACCTAACCCTCACCCTCAACCTAAACCTAAACCTAATCTTAACCCTCACCCTAACACTCACCCTAACACTCACCCAAAAGGTAACACTCTCTCTCACCCTAAACCTCACCCTAAACCTTACCCTAACCATGACCCTAACGGTCACACTAAACCTAACCCTTACCCTTAATCTAACCCTTCCCGTCACCCGAACACTCACCCTAATCCTAACCCTCACCGTAACCCAAACCCTAACCCTAACCCTAACCCTCACCCTCACCCAGCCCTCAACCTAAGCCTAAACCTAACCCTCACCCTCACCCTAACTCTAACCCTCACCCTCACCCTAAGCCTCACCCTCATCCTAACATTCACACTAACCCTCATCCTAAATATAACCCTAATCCCAAGCCTCACCCTAACCCCCACCATAACCCTAAGCCTAAACCTAACCCTTATGCTAACCCTCAACCTAACCCTAACAATAAACCTAACCCTCAGCCTCACCATAACCCTCACCCTAAACTTTACCCTCACCATCACCCTAACCTTCACACTAAACCTAACCCTCACCCTCACCGTCACCATAACCCTCACCCTAACCCTAACCCTCACCCACAAACTCACCCTCACTCTAACCCTCACTCTCACCCTAGCCCTCACCCTAATCCTAACCATAAACCTAACCCAGCCCTCACCCTCACCCTCACCCTCAGGCTCAGCTTAAACATATCCCTAAACTTAACCCTCATCCTAAACTTCACCCTCAACCTAAACCTAAATCTCAACCTCAACCTAACACTCACCCTAACCCTTAACCTCTTCCTAACCCTAACACTAACCTTCACACTAACCCTAACCCTCACACTGACCTCATCCTAACACTATCCCTAACCCTCACCCTTACCCTTTCCCTCAGCCTAAACCGAACACTAACCCTAATCCTAACCCTAACCCTCAGCCTCACCCTTACCCTAACTCTAACCCTCACCCTAACCCTAACTCTAACCCTCACCCTAATCCTAACCCTTACCCTAACCCTAAATCTAATCCTCACCCTCAACCTAAACTGAACCCTAACACTAACACTAAACCTCACACTAACCCTCACACTAACCCTGACAGTAACGCTAAACCTTAATCTCACCCTAAACCTCACCGTAAGCTTTACCCTCACCCTAACCCTAACCCTCACACTAAACCGAACTCTCACCCTAACCCTAAACCTACACCTCACTCTAAACCTCACCCTAACACTAACCCTAACCCTCACCTACACCTCACCCTCAACCTATCCCTAAACATAAACCTAACCCTCACCCTAAACCTCACCCTAACGCTAACCCTAACCCTAACCCTCAACCTTACCCTCAGCCTAAACCTAACAGTAATCCTAATCCTAACCCTAAACCTCAGCCTCACCCTTACTCTATCCCTATCCCTCACCCTCACCCTCACCCTAACCGTAACCCTCACCCTAATCCTAACCACACCCTAACCCTAAATCTAATACTCACCCTCACCCTAAACCTAACCCTAACCCTAATTCTAACCCTCACAGTAACCATCACACTAACCCTAATGCTAACGCTAAACCTCAATCTCACCCTAAACCTCACTGTAACCCTTACCCTCACCCTAACCCTAACCCTCACACTAAACCTAACCCTCACCCTAACCCTTACCCTACACCTCACCCTAATCCTCACCTTAACCCTAACCCTAACCCTCACCCTACACCTCACCTTCACCCGAACTCTAAACCTAAACCTAACCCTCACCCTAACACTCACCCTAACCCTAACCCTAACCCTCACCCTCACCCTAACCCTCACCCTAACCCTTACCTCACGCTAACCCTAACCCTAACGCTAACCCTCATCTTAACACAAACCCTAACCTTAACCTTAACCCTCACACTCACCCTCACCCTCAGCCTCAGCCGACCCTAACACTAACCTAATCCTAAACCTAACCCTCAACCTAAACCTTACCCTCACCCTAACCCAAACCTAACCCTCACACTAAACCTAACCCTCACCCTATTCCTAACCCTAATCCTCACCCTATCCCTCCCACTATCCGTAAACCTCACCCTAACCCTAAGCCTAACCCTCACCCTAACACTAACTGTAACCCTAAAACTAACCCTAACCATACACCTGACCCTCAACCTCAACCTCACCCTCAGCCGAACCCTAACCCTAACCTAATCCTAACCCTAAACCTCATGCTCACTCTCACACTAACCCTAACCCTAAACTTAACGATCACCTCACCCTCACCCTAAACCTCACCCTAACCTTTACCCTAACCCTAACACTAACAATAACCCACACACTAACCTGAACACTCACCCTAATCCTAATCCTAACCCTCACCCTAACCCTCACCCTAACCCTAACAATACCACTAACCCTCACCCTAACACTAACCATAACCCTCACCCTCACTCTAACCCTAAACCTAACCCTAACACTAACCCTAAAATAACCCTAACCCTAAACCTAACCGTAACCCTAACCATAACCCTCACCCTAACCCTCACCCTAACCCTCACCCTAAAACTCAACCTAATGTTCACCCTAACCCTAAACGTCAGCCTAAACCTCACCCTCAACCTAAACCTCAACATAACCCTTACACTCACCCTAACCCTAACACTAACCCTAATCTTCACACTAACCCTAACCCTAACCCCCACCCAAACCCTCACCCTAACCCTAAACCTCAACCTAACCCTCACACTCACCCTAAACCTAAACCTAACTCTAACCCTCACCCTTATCCTAACCCTAAACCTGATGATAACCCTAACCCTCACTCTCACCCTAACCCTCAACCAAACCCATACCCTCACTCTGACACTAACCATAAGCCTAACCGTAACACTAACCGTAACCCTCACCCTAACCCGAACACTAACCCTCACCATAACTGTCAGCCTAACCCTAACCCTAACCCTCACTCTCATCCTCACCCAAACCCTACTGCTAACCCTCACACTAATCCTAACCCTCACTCTCACCCTAAGCCTAACCCTAACCCTAATCCTAACCCTAACCTTCACCTTCACCCTAACTCTAACCCGAACCCTGACCCTAACCCTCAGCCTCACCCTAACCCTAACCCTCACCCTCACCCTAAACCTTACCCATACCTTAACACTAAACCTAAACCTCAGCCTAAACTTAACCCTAACCCTAACCCTCAACCTCTCCCTAATCCTCACCATCACCCTAACCCTCACCCTATCCCTAACCCTCACCCACACCCTAACCCTCACCCTCATCCTTACCCTCACCCTGACCCTAAACATCACCCTAAACCTAACCCTCACCCTAACCCTAACTCTAAACCTCACACTAAACCTAACCCTCACACTAACCTCACCATCACCCTAATCCTCACTCTAAACTTAACCAAACCCTTACCTAACCCCAAACCTCACCCTCAACTTCACCTTCAACCTAACCCTCAACTTCACCCTTGACCTCACCTTAACCATAACGATAACCCTAACCCAGCCCTCATGCTCACCCTCACCCTCAGCCTAACCCTATCCCTAAACCTAATCCTAACCCTAACCCTCACCCTCATCCTCACCCTAACCATCACCCTAACCCTAACACTAACCCTAAGCAAAAACCTCATCCAAAACCTCACCCTAAACCTCACCCTAACGCTAACTCTCACCCTAACCCTCACCGTATCCCTAACCATAACCCTAACCCTCAAATTCAATCTAACCCTCACCCTATTCTTTACCATCAACCTAAACCTTTACCTAAACCTCACCCTCACCCTTACCCTCAGCCTAAACCTAACCCTAACCCTAATTCTAACCCTCACCCTCACCCCACACACACCCTAACCATCACCCTCACCCAAAATAACACCCTAACCCAAACGCTCAAAATAATCCTAACCCTAACCTAAACCCTAACCCTCACCCTAAGCCTAACCTTAGCCCTAAAACTAATCCTAAACCTAAAGGTCTCCTGCTCCCTCAACATAACCCTCACCCTAACCTTAACCCTTAACCTTACCCTCACCCTAACCCTAACCCTAACAATAAACCTAACCCTCACCCTCACCTTCAACCTGACCCTAACCATAACCCTAATCCTTACAATAACCCTCACCCTAACCCTAACCCTAACCCTAACCCTCACCCTCACCCTAACCCTAACCATAACCATAACCCTCACGCAAACCCTAACCCTAACACAAAACCTAACCCTAAGCCGAACCCTCACCCTCGCCCTAACCCTAAGGCTAACCCTAACCTTCACCCTTACCCTAACCCTCACCCTAACCCTTAACCTCACCCTAAACATAAACCTCATCCTCACCATATCCCTGAACCTAACCCTAACCCACACCTTAACCCTAATCGTCAGCCTAACACTCAACCTCACCGTAAACCTCACCCTAACCCTTACCCTCACCCTAACCCTAACCCTAACCCTAATAATCACACTAACCATAACCATGACCATAACCTTCATCCTAACCCTCACCCCAATCCTAACCCTAAACCCTACCCTCAACCTCACCCTAGCCCTAACCCTCACCCTCAACCTAATCCTAAACCTAACCCTAACCTCTCCCTAACACTAACCCTAATCCTAATGCTAACCCTAACCCTCACCCTCACCCTATCCCTCACCCTAACCCTTACCCTCACCCTAAAACTAACACTAACAATCTCACTAAACCTAACCCTCACTCTAACCCTAACCCTATCCCTCAGCCTAAAACTCACCCTAACCCTAACCCTAAACCTCACTCAATCCCTAAACCTAACCTTAACCCTCACCCTCAGCCAAGCCCTCACCCTAATGCTAACCCTAACCCTAACCTTCACCCTCACCCTAAACCTAATGATAAACCTAACCTTCACGCTCACCCTAACCCTTAACCTCACCCTAAACCTAACCCTCACGCTCTACCTAAAACTCACCCTAACCCTAACCCTCACCCTAACTCTCAACCTAACCCTAACCCTAACACTAACACTCAGTGTAATCCTAACGCTCACCCTAATCCTCAACCTAACCCTAACCCTAACCGTAAACCTCACCCTCACCATTAACCTCACCCTAACCCTTAACCTCACCCTAACCCTAACTCTCAAACTAACCCTAACCTTCACCCTAACCCTAACCCTAACCCTCAGCCTGACCCTCATCCTAACCACCCTAAACCTAACCCTAACACTCACGCTCAACCTATCACTAACCCTAAACGTCACCCTAATTCTAACCCTCACCCTAACCCTCACCTGAACCTCAGCTTAACCCTCATCCTAACCCTAAACCTAACCTTAACACTCACCCTCACCCTATCCCTAACCCTAAACGACACCCTAATTCTAACCCTCACCGTAAACCTCCCGCGAACCATCACCCTCAACCTAACCCTAACCCAATCTCTCACCCTTTCCCTCAAACTAAACCTAACCCTCTCCCTAACACACACCCTCACCCTAATCCTCAACATAACCCTTACCCTCACACTAACCCCAACCCTAATCCTCAAACTAACCCTAACCCTAAACCTCACCCTAACCCTCACCCTCACCCTAACCCTAACCTTATCCCTCACATTAATGCTATCCCTAACCCTAACCCTCACCATACCCCTCACCTTCACCCTAACTCTCATGGTCACCCTAAGCCTCACCCACAACCTAACCCTCACCCTCACCCTCATCCTCAACCTAACACTAATTCTCAGGTAACCCTAACCCTAACACTCACACTAACCCTCACACTCACCCTAATGCTACACCTAAACCTCAATCTCACCCTAACCCTAACCCTAACCCTTACCTTCACCCTATCCCTAACCCTCACACTCAACCTAACCCTCACCCTTAATCTTACCCTTACCCTAACCCTAATCCTAACCCTCACCCACACTCTAACCATCACTCTCCCTAAACATCACCCTAACCCTAACCCTCATCATAATCCTAACACTAACCATCACCCTAAACCTCACCTCAACATCACCCTCACCCTAAACCTAACCCTAAACCTAAACCTAAACGTAAACCTAACCCTCTCTCTCACCCTTAGGCTTACCCCAACCCCAACCCTAACCCTCACCCTAAACCTAACCCTCACCCACACCCTAACTCTCACCCTAACCCTAATCCTCACCCTAACCCTGACCCTAACAATTACCCTACCCCTCACCCTCACCCGCACCCTCACCCTAAACCTAACCGTAACCCTCACAATAAAACTAACCCTAACCCTAAACCTCACCCTCACCCTAAACCTAACCCTAAACCTAAGTTTCAACTAAAACCTAACACTATCCCTCAGCCTCACCCTAACCTTAACCCTCACCCTAAACCTAACACTAACCCTCACCCTCAGAGTAGCCCACATTCTAACCCTAACTCTAAGCCAAAACCCCACCGTCACCCTAACCATAATGCTAAGCCTAAACTGCACCCTCACCCTAACCCTCACCCTAACCCTTAACCTCACCCTAAACCTAACCCTCACCCTCACCCTCACCCTAAACCTAACCCTAAAAATAACCTTAACCCTAACCCTTACCTTATCCCTAACCCTCACCCTCACCCAACCCTAACCCTAACCCTAACCCTAACCCTCACTCTAACCCTAACCCTCTTCCTAAAACTCACCCTCACCCTCACCCTCACCCTAATACTCACCATAACCATGACCCTAATAACCCTAACCCTCACCCTCACCCTCAACCTTCCCCTAACCCTAACCCTAACCCTAATAACCCTGACCCTAACCCCAACCCTAAACCTCACCCTCACCCTAACCCTAACCCTAACCCTAAACCTAAGTCTCACCTAAACCCTAACACTAAACCTCACCCTCACCCTAGCCCTAACCCTCACCCTAAAGCTAACACTAAACCTCACGCTCAGACTAGCCAACAACCTAACCCTAAGCCTAAGCCAAACCTTCACCCTCACCCTAACCCTAATGCTAAGCCTAACCTTCACCCTCAGCCTAACCTTCACCCTAACCCAAAACCTAACCCTCACACTAAACCTAACCCTCACCCTAAAACTAAACCTACCCATCAGCCTAACCATAAACCTACCCCTCAGCCTAACGCTCAACCTAACACTAACCATGAACCTAATCCTTACCCTATCCCTAAAGCTAACCCTAACCCTCACCCTCAGCGTAGCCCTCACCCTAACACTAACCCTAAACCTAACGCACACCCTCACCCTAACCCTATTGCTAACCCTAACCTTCACCTGCACCCTAACCCTCATCCTAACACTTACCCTCTCCCTAAACCTAACCCTCACCCTCACATTAACTAACACCCTAACCGTAACGCTCACCCTAAAACTCACTCTAACCCTAAACCTAACCCTCACCCTAAACCTCACCCTAACCCTATCCCTAACACTAACCCTAACCCTAACCCTCACCCTAACCCTCACGCTAACCCTAACCCTAACCTATCGCTCATACTCACGTTAACCCTCACCCTAAACCTTACCCTCACCCTAACCCGAACACTAACCCGAACACTAACCCTAACTCTCACCCTAACCCTAAACCTAGCCCTCAGCCTAATCCTCATCCTAACCCTAAACCTAAACCAAACCCTCACGATTAACACTAAATGTGATCCTAACCCTAAACCTCACCCTCACCCTAATCCTTACCCTCACCCTAACCCTAACCCTAATCCTCACACTAACCCTAACTCTAAACCTAACCTTCACCCTCACCCTGACCCTCACCCTAACCCTAACCCTAACCCTCACCCTAACGCTAAACCTAACACTAACGCTCACCGTTAACCTAACCCTCACTGTCTTCATAAAACTCACCCACACCCTAACCCTCACACTAACCCGAACAATCAACCTCACCCTAAATAAAACCCTAACACTAACCCTCACGGTAACCCTAATCCTAACCCTAACCCTAACCCTCACCCTAACCCTCACCCTCCCCATCAACCTCACCCTCAGCCTAACCGTAAAGCTAATCCTAATCCTAAACATAGCCCTCTCCCTCACTCTCTCCCTAACCCTAACTCTAACCCTAAACTTAACCCAAACCGTGACACTAACCCTAACACTAACCCTAACAATAACCCTAACCTTAACCCTCACCCAAACCCAAACCCTAATCCTCACCCTAAACCTAACCCTAACCCTAACCCTCAACCAAGCCATCATCCTAAACCTAATCCTAATCCTAACCCTCACCCTCACCCTAACACTCACCATAACCCTAAACCTCAATATAACCCTAAACCTCATCCTAACTTTAAACCTAACCCTAAACCCAACCCTCATCCTAACCCCCACCATAACCCTAAACCTAACCCTAACCCTCACCCTAACACTAACAATAACCCTAACCCTCAGCCTCACTCTAACACTCACCCTAACCCTTACCCTCACCGTCACCCTACCCCTCACACTAACCCTAACACTCAACCTAACCCTAACCCTATTCCTAATCCACACACTAACCCTAAACCTAACCCTAACCCGAACCCTCACACTAACCCTCACCCTCACCCTAACCCTAACTCTAAAACTCATTTTCACTCTGTCCCTTACCCTAACCCTAATACTCACCCTCAAACTCACCCTCACCCTAACCCTCACCCTCACCCTCACCCTAACCCTAAACCTAACCCTAACCCTCAACATAACCCTAACCCTCAACCAAATTTAAAACTAAACCTCACCCTCAATCTTACCCTAACCCTAACCCTAAACCCCATCCTCACCCTAACCCTTACCCTCACCCTAACCCTAAACCTAATCCTCAAACTAACCCTAAATCTATCCCTAACCCTAAAACTCACCCTAACCATCACCCTAAGCCTAAGCCTAACCCTAACCCTCACCCTAACCCTCACGGTCACCCTAACGTCACCGTCACCCTAAGCCTCACCCACACCCTAACCTCAACCTCACCCTCACCCTCACCATAACCCTAACCCTAATTCTCAGGTAACCCTAACCCTAACCCTCACCCTAACCCTCACACTAACCCTAACGCTAAACCTAAACCTCAATCTCACCCTAACCCTCACCCTAACTCTTACACTCACCCTAACCCTAACCCTAACCCTAACACTCAAACTCAACCTAACCCTCACCCTTAACCTAGCCCTTACCCTAACCCTAATCCTAACCCTCACCCACTCCCTAACCCTCACCCTCACCCTAATCATCACTCTGTCCCTAACTCTCACCATAATCCTAAGCATAACCCTCACACTAAACCTCACCCTCAACATCACCCTCACCCTAAACCTAACCCTAACCCTAAACCTAGTCCTAAACTTAACCCTCTGCCTCACACTCACCCTAACCCTAACCCAAACCCTAACCCTCTTCCTAAAACTCACCCTCACCCTAAAACTCACCCTAACCCTTACCCTCACCCTAACTCTAATCCTAACCCTAAACCTAACCCTCACCCACACCCTCACCTTACTCTCAGCCTAACCCTAACTTTAACAATAATCCTAACACTGAACCTCACCCTCACACTGAACCTAACCCATACCCTTACCCATACCATTACCCTCACCCTAAACCTCACCCTAACCCTATCCCTAACCATCTCCCTTAACTTAACCCTCACCCTAACACTCACCCTAACACATACCCTCAACCTAACCCTAACCTAACCCTCACCCTCAACCTAACCCTCCCCCTAAATCTCACCCTCACCCTAAAACTCACCCTAACACTTACCCTCACCCTAACCCTAACCTTAAACATACCCCTTAACCAAACCCTCACCCTAACCCTAACCCTCAACTTAAACCCTAACACTAACCCTCATCCTCACCCTAGCCCACATCCTAACCCTAATCCTAACCCTAACCCTCACCCTAAACCTAACCCTCACCCACACCCTAACTCTCACCCTAACCCTAATCCTCACCCTAACCCTGACCCTAACAATTACCCTAACCCTCACCCTCACCCTAAACCTTCCCCTAACCCTAACCCTAAACCTAACAATAACCCTCACCCTATCCCCAACCCTAAACCTCACCCTCACCCTAACCCTAATCCTAAACAAAAGTCTCACCTAAACCCTAACACTAAATCTCACCCTCACCCTAACCCTAACCCTCACCATAAACCTAACACTAACCCTCCCCCTCAGACTAGCCAACACCCTATCCCTAACCATAAGCCCAACCTTCACCCTCAGCCTAAACCTAATGCTAAGCCTAACCTTCACCCTCAGCCTAACCTTCACCCTAACCCTAACCCTAAACCTCACACTAAACCTAACCCTTGCCCTAAAACTAAACCTACCCATCAGCCTAAACCTAAACCTACCCCGCAGCATAATGCTCAACCTAACCCTAACCATAAGCCTAAACCTTACCCTATCCCTAAACCTAACCCTAACCCTCACCCTCAGCCTAGCCCTCACCCTAACACTAACCTTAAACCTAATGCACACCCTCACACTAACCCTAATGCTAACCCTAAACTTCACCGGGAACCTAACCCTCAACCTAACCCTTACCCTCTCCCTAAACCTAACCCTCACCCTCACCCTAACTAACACCCTAACCCTAACCCTCACCCTAAAACTCACCCTAACCCTAAACCTACCCCTCACCCTAACCCTATCCCTAACACTAACCTTAACCCTAACCCTCACCCTAACCCTCAGGCTAAACCTAACCCTATCGCTCATACTCATGCTAACCCTCAACCTAAACCTTACCCTCACCCTAACCCGAACACTAATCCTCACACTAACCCTAACCCTCACCCTAACCCTAAACCTACCCCTCAGCCTAATCCTCATACTAACCCTAAACCTAAACCAAACCCTCACCATTAACCCTAAATATAACCCTAAACCTAAACCTCACCCTCACCCTAATCCTTACCCTCACCCTAACCCTAACCCTGATCCTCACACTAACCCTAACTCTAATCCTAACCTTCACCCTAACCCTCACCTCACCCTAACCCTAACCCTAACCCTCACCCTAACGCTAAACCTAACCCTAACGCTCACCGTTAACCTAACCCTCACTGTCTTCCTAAAACTCACCCACACCCTAACCCTCACACTAACCCGAACAATCACCCTCACCCTAACCGTCAACCTCACCCTAAATAAAACCCTAACACTAGCCCTCACGGTAACCCTAACCCTAACCCTCACCCTAACCCTCACCCTCCCCATCACCCTCACGCTAAGCCTAACCATAAAGCTAATCCTAATCCTAAACCTAACCCTCTCCCTCACTCTCTCTCTAACCCTAACTCTAACCCTAAACTTAATCCACACCCTGACCCTAACACTAACACTAACCCTAACAATAACCCTAACCTTAACCCTCACCCAAACCCTAACACTAATCCTCACCCTAACCCTAACGCTATCCCTAACCCTCAACCTAACCCTAATGCTCACCCTCACCCTTACCCTCAGCCTAACCCTAACTTTAACAATAATCCTAACACTGAACCTCAACCTCACAATGAACCTAACCCATACCCTAACCCTCAACCTCACCCTCACCCTAATCCTCACCCTAACCCTATCCCTAACCATCTCCCTAACATTAAGCCTCACCCTAACACTCACCCTGAAACATACCCTCAACCTAACCCTAACCCTAACCCTCACCATCAAACTAACCCTCACCCTAAATCTCACCCTCAACCTAAACCTCACCCTAACCCTTACCCTCACCCTAACCTTAACCTTAAATATACCCCTCACCCAAAACCTCACCCTAACCCAAACCCTCACCCTAACCCTAACCCTAACCCTCATCCTCATCCTAGTCCACATCCTAACCCTAATCCTAACCCTAACCCTCACCCTAACCCTAAACCTCACCCTCACCCTAACCCTCACCCTCACCCTAATCCTCACCCTTACCCTGACCCTAACAATAACCCTAACGCTCACCCTCACCCTCAACCTTCCCCTAACCATAATCCTAACCCTAAAAATAACCCTCACCCAAACCCAACCCTGACATTAACCGTAACCCCAAGCCTAATCCTCACCCTCACCCTAACCTTAATGCTAACCCTAAACTTCACCATCACCCTAACCCTTACCCTAAACCTTAACCTCACCCTAAACCTAACCCTCACACTCACCATATCCCTAACCCTAACCCTAACCCTCACCTTAAACCTAAATGTCAGTCTAAGACTCACCCTCACCCTAAAACTCACCCTATAACTTACCCTCACCCTAACCCTAAAACTAACCCTAATATTCACACTAACCCTAACCCTAACCATAAACATCACCCAAATGCTCACCCGAATCCTAACCCTAAACCCTACCCTCAACCTCACCCTATCCCAAACACTCACCCTCACCCTCATCCTAATCCTAACCCTAACCCTCACCCTATCCCTAACCCTAATGCTAACTCTAACACTCACCCTCAATCTATCCGTTATTCTAACCCTTAACCTCACCCTCACCTTAACACTAACAATCACACTAAACATAACCCTCACCCTAACCCTAACCCTATCCCTCAGCCTAACACCTACACTAACCCTAACCCTAACCCTAATCCTCACCCTATCCCTAAACCTAATCCTAACCCTCACCCTCAGCCTTGCACTCACCCTAACCCTAACCCTCACACTCACCCTAAATCTAATGCTAAACCTAACCTTCAACCTCACCCTAACCCTCACCCTAATCCTTAACTTCTCCCTAAACCTAACCCTCACCCTCACCCTAAAACTCACCCTCACCCTAACCAACATCCTAACCCTCACCCTAATCCTAACCCTAACACTAACACTAACACTAACGGTAATCCTAATGTTCACCCTAATGCTCAAGCTAACCTAACACTCACCCTCACCCTAAAGCTCACCTTCACCCTAACCCTAACCCTAACCCTTACCCTAACCCTCACCTTAACCCTAAACCTCTCTCTAAATCTCACTCTCACCCTAAACCTCACCCTAAACCTAACCCTAACCCTAACCCTCACCCTCAACATAACCCTAAACCTAATCCTAATGTTCACCCTAATCCTGAAGCTAACCTAACACTCACCCTCACCCTAAAACTCACCTTCACCCTAACCCTAACCCTAACCCTTACCCTAACCCTCACCTTAACCCTAACCCTATCTCTAAATCTCACTCTCACCCTAAACCTCACCCTAAACCTAAACCTAACCCTAACCCTCACCCTCAACATAACCCTAAAACTAATCCTAACACTCACCCTCAACCTAACCCTCACCCTAACACATACGCTCACCCTAACCCTAACTCTAACTCTCACCGTAACACTAACCCTCTCCTAAAACCTCACCCTAACCCTTACCCTCACCCTAACCCTAACCATAATCCCTATACTAACCCTAAACCTAACCCTAACCCTAACCCTCACCCTCACACTAACCCTTACCCTAATGCTAACCTTAACCCTGAAACTCACCCTCACCCTAATTCTCACTGTCACCCTAACCCTCACCCTCACCCTAACCCTAACACTCAACCTAACCCTCACCCTAACACTCAAACTAAAACTAGTCCTCACTCAATACCTAACCCTCAAACTAAACCTTACCCTAACTAGAACCCTAACACTTACCCTCACCCTAAACCTCACCTTCACCCTCATCCTAACTCTAACCAAAACCCTCAACTTCAGCCTAGCCCTCACCCTAACCCTAACCCTAAGCCTAACCCTCACTCACTCTAACCCTAATGTTAACCCTAACCTTCATCCTCATGGTAACCGTCACTCTAACTAAACCTAACCCTAACCCTAACCCAAACAATAACCCTATCCCTAACCCTCACCCTCACCCTAACCCTAACTCTCACCTTATACCTAACCCTAACAGTAAACCTAACCCTCACCCTAACACTGATCCTAAAACCCACACTAAACCTAACCCTCACCCTCACCTAACACTCACAGTAAACCCTACGATAACCCTAACCCTAAACCTTACCCTCACGCTAACCCTAACCCTAACCCTAATCCTCACACTAATCCTAACTCTAATCCTAACCCTAACCCTCATCCTAACCCTAACCCTAACCCTAACCTTCACACTCACCCTCACCCTAAAACTAACCCTAACAATAACCCTCACCCTAACCCTAACCCTAATCCTAACCCTATCCTAACCCTAACGCTCTCACTAACCCTAACCCTAACCTTAACCCTCACCCTCATCCTAACCCTAAACATAAACCTCACGTTCAGACTAGCCCTCACCCTAACCCTAACCCTAAGCCTAACCCTCACCCTCACCCTAACCCTAATGTTAACCCTAACCTTCATCCTCACAGTAACCCTCACTCTAACCCTTAACCTCACCCTAATCCTAACCCTCACCCTCACCCTAACCTTAACCCTAACCCTCAACCTAACACTAACCGTCAGCTTAACTCTCGCTATCACACTAAACCTCGCCCTAACCCATAGACTCACCCTAACCCTAACCCTAACCCTAACCCTAATCCTCACCCTAACCCTAACCCTAATCCTCACCCTCACCCTAACCCTAAACCTAACCCCCATGCTAAAACTTACCCTCAACCTAAACCTAACCCTCACGCTCACCCTAACCCTAACCCTCACCCTAAACCTCACCTTAACCCTAACCCTAACCCTAACATTCACTCTAAACTTCACCCTAACCCTAACCCGAACACTAACCCTAAAGCTAACCCTTACCCTAAACTTCAGTCTAACTATAACACTAATCCTACCCCTGACCCCCACCCTAACCCTCACCCTAATCCTAACCCTAAACCTAACTCACACTAACCATAACCCTCACCATAACCCTAAACCTACACCTCAGCCTAACCCTCATAGTAACCCTAAACCTTACACTAACCCTCACCCTAACCCTAACCCTAACTCTAAACCTCACCCTAACACTAACCCTCACCCTCATTTTCACACTAATCCTCACCCACACCCTAACCCTCACACTAACCCGAACAATCACCATCACCCTAAGCCTCAACCTCACCCTAAATATCATCCTAACAGTAACCCTCATGGTAACCTTAACCCTAAACCTCACGCTAAACCTGAGCCTCACCATCACCCTCACAGTAAGCCTAACCATAAACCTAACCCTAATCCTAAAAATAACCCTCTCCCTCACCCTAACCCTCTCTCTAAATATCACCCTAACGCTAAACCTCACCCTAAACCTAACCCTCTCCCTCAACCTCACCCTAACCCTAACCCTAACCCTAACCCTCACCTTCACCCTATCCCTAAATCTAACAATAACACTCACCCTCAGCCTAAACTAAGCCTAACAATAACCCTAACCCTAAACCTAACCGCAACCCTCAACCTCATCCTCACCCTCACCGTAACCCTAACCCTAATCCTAACCCTAAAAATAACCCTAACCCTAACCTAAACCTCTCCCCCACCCTCACCCTAACCCTAACCCAAACCCTCACACAAACACAAACCCTAACCCTCATCCTCACCCTAACCTTAACCCACATCCTAAAGCTAACCCTAACCCTCACCTTCAGCCTAGTCCTCACCCTAATTCTAACCCTAAGCCTAAACCTCACCCTCACCCTAACCCTAATGCTAACCCTAACCTTCATCCTCACCCTAACCCTCACTCTAACCCTTAACCTCACCCTAATCCTAAACCTCAACCTTACCCAAAACCTAAACCTAAACCTAACCCTCAACCTAACCCTAACCGTCACCTTAAAACTCACCCTCACACTAAACCTCATCCTAAAGCTTAGCCTCACCCTAACCCTAACCCTAACCCTAATCCTAACCCTGAACCTCACCCTCACCCTCAACCCAACACTAACCCTAACCCTCACCTTCACCCTCACCCTAACCCGAAACCTAACCCAATCCCTAACCCTCACCCTCACCCTAACCCTCACCCTAACCCTAAACCTACTCCTCCGCCTAAAACTCACCCTAACCCTAATCCTTACCCTATAACTAAACCTAACCCTAACCCTCACCCTGAGCCTAGCCCTCACCATAAAACTAACTCTGAACCTAACCCTCACCCTCACCCTAACACTAATTCTAACCATAATCTTCACCCTCACCCTAACCCTCTCTCTAACACGTACCCTCTCCCTAAACCTAACCCTCACCCTCAACCTAACCCTCACCCTAACCCTCACCCTAAAACTCACCCTAACCCTAACCCTAGCCCTCACCCTACTCCTCACCCTAACCCTATCCTTAACACGAACCCTAACCCTAATCCTCACCCTAACCCTCACGCTAACCCTAACCCTAACCCTACCGCTAACCCTCACAATAAACCTCACCCTAACCCTTACCCTCACACTAACCCTCACCCTAAACCTAACATAAACCCTTACCCTCACCCTAATCCTGACCTAATGCTCATCCTAACCCTAAACCTAAACCTAACCCACACCATTAACCCTAAATGATACCCTAACATTAAACCTCACGCATACCCTCACCCTCACCCTCAGCCTAACCCTAGCGCTAACCCTAATCTTAACACTCACCCTCACCCTAACCTTAACCCTCACCCTAACCCTAAACCTAACCCTCAACCTAACCCTCCCCCTATCCCTATCCCTCTCCCTAATCGTCACCCTCACACTAAACCTCAACCTAACCCTTACCCTCACACTAACCCTAACCCTAACCCTAATCCTCACACTAACCCTAACCCTAACCCTCACCCTCACACTCACAGTCACCCTAACCCAAACCCTAAACCTCAGCCTAACCCTCACCCACACCCTAACTCTCACACTCACGCTAAACCTCAGCTTCATCCTAACCCTCAACCTCACCTTAAATATCACACTAACGCTAACCCTCTCCCTAAACCTAAACGTAACCCTTGCCCTATGCCTCATCCTCACCATCAAACTCATCCTAAGCCTAACCATAAACCTAATCCTGATCAGAAACCTAACCCTCTCCCTCACACTCATGTTAAACCTAAGGCTAACCCAAACCCTAACCCTCCCCCTCCCCCTAATCCTAACCCTCACCCTCACCCTAAATCTAACCCTTATCCTCGCAATAAACCTCAACGTAACCCTAACCCTAACACTAATAATAACCCTAACGCTAACCCTAACCGTAACCCTCACCCTCAAACTCACCCTCACACTAAACCTAACACTAACCCTAAACCTAACAATAACCCTACCCCTAACCCTAACCCTCTCCCTCACCCTAACCCTAACCCTAACCCAAACCCTAACCCTAAAACTCACCCTCACCCTAACCTTAACCCACATCCTAAACCTAACCCTAACCTTCAACTTCAGCCTATCCCTCACACTAACCCTAACCATAAGCCTAACCCTCACCCTCACCCTAACCCTAATACTATCCTTAATTTTCATCCTCACTGTAACCCTAAATCTAACCCTTAACCTCACCCTAATCCTAACCCTCACCCTCACCCTAACCCTAATCCTAACCCTAAACCTCAACCTAAACCTAACCATCAGCTTAACCCTCACCCTCACACTAAACCTCACCCTAAACCTTAGCCTCACCCTAACCCTAACCCTCATCCTAATACTCACCCTCACCCTAGCCCTAAACCTAACACTCACCCTAAGCCACACCCTCATCCTGACACTAATGCTAACCCTATCCTGCACCCTCATACTAAACCTCAAGCGAAAACTTACCCTCATCCTTAATCTAATCCTCACACTCACCCTAACACTAACCCTCAACCTAATCCTGACCTTAACCCTAACCCTAACCCTCACCCTCACCCTAACCCTCACCCTAACCCTAACCCTAACACTAACCCTAACCCTAATCCTAACCCTCACCCTAACAGTAAACCTACCCCTCAGCCTAACCCTCATCCTAACTCTAAACCTTACACTAACCCTCACCCTAACCCTACCCTACCCTAAACCTCACCCTAACCCTAACCCTCAACCTCACCGTCACCCTCACCCTCAGCCTAACCTTAATGCTATCCCTAATCCAATTCCTCACCCTCACCCTCACCCTAACCCTAAACCTAACACTAACCCTAACGCTAATCCTCAACCTAAACTTCACGCTAACTATAACCCTAACCCAACCCCTCACCCGCACCCTAACCCTCACCCTAATCCTAACCCTAACCTTAACACTTACACTGACCCTAACCCTCAACCTAACCCTCACCCTAAAACTAACCCTAAATCTCACCCTCACTCTCACCCTAACCATATCCGTAACACTCACACTAACCCTAACACGCACCCTAACCGTCACCCTCAACCTCAACATAACCCTAACCCTCACCCTAACCCTCAACCTAAACCTAACCATCTCCCTAACACACACCCTCACCCTAAACCTCACCCTAATCCTTAGCCTCACCCTAACCCTAACCCTAACGCTAATCCTCACTCGCAACCTAACCCTAAACCTAACCCTCACCCTAACCCTCACCCTCACCCTAACCCTAACCCTCACCCTAACCCTCACCCTAAACCTAACCCTACCCCTCACCCTAATCCTAACCCTAACCCTAACCCTCACCCTAACCCTAACCCTAACACTAACCCTAACGCTAACCCTCACCCTAAACTTCACGCTAACTATAACACTAACCCTACCCCTCACCCGAACCCTAACCCTCACCCTAATCCTAACCCTAACCCTAACACTTACACTGACTCTAACCCTCAACCTAACCCTAAACCTACCCCTCAGCCTAACCCTCACCCTAACCCTAAACCTCGCCCTAAACCTCAACCTAACCCTAACAGTCTCCCTAAACCTCAGCCTCACACTAAACCTCAACCTAAACCTTAACCTGAAATTCACCGTAACCGTAACCCTCGCCCTAACCTTCAACCTAACCCTAACCCTCTCTCTAAACCTCACCCTCACCCTAACCCTCACCCTAAAACTCACCCTAACCCTAACCCTAGCCCTCACCCTACCCTTCACCCTAACCTTATCCTTAACATGAACCCTAAACCTAACCCTCATGCTAACCCTAACCCTAACCCTACAGCTCACCCTCACCCTCACCCTCACCCTAAACCTAACCCTCAGCCTAACCCTCAACCTAACCCTAAATCTAACCCTTCCCCTCACCCACACCATAATCCTAACCCTAAGCATCACCCTAATTCTAACCCTCACCCTCATACTCACCCTCATCCTCACCCTCAGCCTAATCCGAAAAATAAACCTAATGCTAAACCTCACCCTCACCCTCACACTAACCCTAAACCTAACCCTCACCCTCACCCTCAGCCTAACTCTGAACCTATACCTAATCCTCACCATAACACTAAACCTCACCAGGACCCTCACACTCAACCTAACCCTAACCCAAACCCTCACCCTCACCCTCACTCTAACCCTAACCATCTCCCTAACCCTCACCCTCACCCTAAACCTCAACATAAACCTTACCCTCAACCTAACCCTAACCCTAATATACACACTAACTCTGACTCTAATCCTAAACCTAACCTTCATCCTAACCCTCACTCTTACCCTAACCCTAACCCTATCCCTCACCCTAACGCTAACCCAAACCCTAACACTCACTCTAGCCCTCACCGTCACCCTAACCATCTCTGTCACCCGAAGCCTCACCCACACCCTAAGCCTAACCCTCACCCTCACCCTAACCCTAAGCCTAACTCTCATCCTAACCCTAATCCTAACCCCAACCCTAACCCTAAACCTCACCCTCAACATCACCCTCACCCTAAGCCTAACCCTAACCCTAAACCTAATCCTAAATCGAACCCTCTCCCTCACCCTCACGCTAACCCTAACCCGAACCCTAACCCTCACCCTATTCCTAAACCTCGACATACACCTCACCCTCACCCTGAACCTCACCCTAAACCTTAAACTCGCCCTAATCCTATTGCTAAACGTAACCCTCACCCTCACCCTCACCCTAACCCTAACCCTAACAATAATGCTAACCTAACCCTAAACCTCACCCTCACCCTAAACCTTACCCTAAAACTAACTCTCAAATAAACCATAACTCTAACCCTCAACCTCACCCTAACCCTAACCCTCACCCTAAACCTAACACTAACCCTCACCCTCAGACTATACCACACCCTAACCCTAACCCTAAGCTGAACCCTCAAACTCACCCTAACCCTAATGCTAAGCCTAACCTTCACCCTCAACCTAACCCTCACCCTAAACTTTAACCTCAACCTAAACCTAACCCTCACCCTCACCCTAACCCTAACCCTAACGCTAACCCTCACCCTAACCTAAACGTCAGCCTAAACCTCACCCTCAACCTAAACCTCACTCTAACACTTACCCTCACCCTAACCCTAACACTAAAACTAACCATCACTTTAAACCTCACCCTAACCCTAAACCTAACCCTAACCCTCAACCTAATCCTAACCCTAACCCGAATGCTAACCCTAACCCTCACCCTCACCCTATACCTCACCGTAATACTTACCCTCACCCTGACCCTAACCGTAAACCTAAACCTAACCCTAACCCTAACTCTTAACCTACCCCTCAGCCTAACGCTCACCCTAACCTAAACTTAAACCTAACCCTAATCTTCAAAATAACCCTCTCCCTCACCCTCACCCTAACCCTAACTCTAACCCTAATCCTAACCCTCACCCTGACCCTAACTCTAACCCTAACCCTAACAATAACCCTAAACTTAAACCTCATCCTCACCCTAACTCTAACCCTCACCCTAACCCTAAACCTACTCCTCAGCCAAACACTCACCCTAACCTTAATCCTAACCTTAACCCTTACCCTATAACTAAACCTAACCCTAACCGTCACCCTCAGCCTAGCCCTCACCGTAACACTAACTGTAAACCTAACCCTCACCCTCACCCTAACCCTAATGCTAACCCTAACCTACACCCTCACCCTAAGCCTCACGCTAAGACTAACCCTACGGCTCACCCACACGCTAACCCTCACCCTAATCCTTACGTTCACCCTAACCCTCAAGTTAACCCTCACACGAACCCTAACCCTCACCCTAACCCTAACCCTACCCCTCAGCCTAATCCTCACCCTAACCCTAAACCTAAACCTAACCCTCACCATTATCCCTAAACGTCACCCTAACCCTAAACGTCAGCCTAACCCTCACACTCAACCTCAACCTCAGCCTAACCCTAACACTAACCCTAATCCTAACCCTCACCCTCACCCTCAAACTAACCCTCACCCTCACCCTCACCCTCACCCTCACCCTAACCCTAACCCTCAACCTAAACCTACACCTAACGCTAACCCTCTCCCTTAACCTCACCCTCACACTAAACCTCACCCTCACCCTTACACTCACCCTAACCCTAACCCTAACCCTCAACCAAACCCTCACCCTAACCCTCTCCCTAAACCTCACCCTCACACTAAACCTCACCCTTCACCCACAGCCTCACCCTAAACCTAACCCTAACCCTCACACAAACCATAAACCTAACCCTCATCCTCACCCTAAACATAACCCACATCCTAAACCTTACCCTAACCCTCACCTTCAGCCTAGCCTTCACCCTAACCCTAACCCTAAGCCTAACCCTCAACCTCACCCTGATCCTAATGCTAACCCTAACATTCATCCTCACCGTAACCCTCGCTCTAACAATTAACCTCACCCTAATCCTAACCCACACCATCACACGAATCCTAAACCTAAACCTAACCCTCAACTTCACCCTAACCGTCAACTTAACCCTCACCCTCACACTAAACCTTACCCTAAACCTTAGCCTCACCCTAACTTTAACCCTAACCCTAATCCTAAACCTGAACCTCAACCTCACCCTCAACCTAACCCTAACTCTAACCCTCACCCTCACACTCACCCTAACACTAACCGTAACCCAATCCCTAACCCTCACCCTAACCCTAACCCTCACCCTAACCCTAAACCTACTCCTCAGCCTAACACTCACCCTAACCCTAATCCTTACCCTATAACTAAACCTAACCCTCACCCTCACCCTAACACTAATGCTAACCCTAACAACACCCTCACCCTAACCCTCAACCTAAACCTTACCCTCTCCCTAAAACTAACCCTCACCCTCAGCCTAACTCTCACCCTAAAATTCACCCTAACCCTAACCCTAGCCCTCACCTTACCCCTCACCCTAACCCTATCCTTAACAATAACCCTAACCCTCACCCTAACCCTCACACTAACCCTAACCCTAACCCTACCTCTTAGCTTAATCCTCACCCTAACCCTAAACCTAAACCTAACCCTCACCATCAAACCTAAATGACACCCTAATATTAAAAATCACCCTCACCCTCACCCTCACCCTAACCCTAGCACTAACCCTAATCCTAATCCTCACCCTCACCCTCAACCTAAACCTAACCCTCACCCTCAACCTAACCCTAAACCTAAGCCTCAACCTAACCCTCCCCCTAACCCTAACCCTCTCCCTAAACCTCACCCTCACACTAAACCTCAACCAAACCCTTACCCTTACCCTAACCCTAACCCTAACCCTAACCCTAATCCTCACACTAACCCTAACCCTAACCCTCTTCATAATGCTAATCCTAATCCTAACCCTAAAACTAACCCAAAACCGCACTATAACACTAAGCCTAAACCTAATCCTCACTCTAACCCTCACCCTAACCATAAGAATAACCCTAACCCTCAGCATCAACATAACCCTCATCCTAACCCTTACCCTCACCAATACTCTAACCCTCACCCTGACTCTAACCCTCACCCTAACCCTAATCCACACACTAACCCTTAACCTTACCCTAATCCTAACCCTCACAGTAACCCTCACCCTAATCCTATCACTAACCCTCATCCTGAGCCTAACCCTAACCTTTACCCTCACGCTAACCCAACCCTCACACTAACCCTAAACCTCAACCTAAACCTAACACTAACCCTCACCCTAACCCTAAACCTCACCCTCACCCTTACCCAAACCCTAAACCTAACCCTAACTGTCAGCCTAACCCTCACCCTAACCCTAAAAATAACCCTAACCCTAACCCTCACCCAAACCCTAACCCTAAACCTCAACCTCACCGTAACCCTAACAATCAACCTAGCCCTCACCCTAACCCTAAGCCTAAGTCTAAACCTCATCCTCACCCTAACGGTAATGCTAACCCTAACATTCACTCTCACCATAACCCTCACTCAAACATCATCCTAACCCTAACCCTCACCCTCACTGTCATCCTCACTCTCAGCCTAACCCTAATCCTAACCCTAATCCTAACCGACAACCTCACCCTCACCCTAACCCTAACCCTAACTCTCACCCTTACACTCACCCTAACCATATCCCTAACCCTCACACTAACCCTAAGCCTGAACCTAACCATCACCCTAACCCTCACCCTCACCCTCACCTTCAACCTAACCCTAAACCTCGCCCTAAAACTCAACCTAACCCTAATCCTCTCCCTAACACTCATCCTCAACCTAAACCTCACCCTAAACCTTACCCTCATCCTAACCCCAACCCTGACCCTAACCCTAATCCTCACACATAACCCACCCCTAACCCTAACCCTAACCTTCACCCTAAACCTCAACGTCACCCTAACCCTAACCCTCAAACTAATGCTAACCCTAACCCTAACGCTTACCGACACCCTAACCCTCACCCACACCCTAACCCTCACACTAACCTGAACAATCACCCTCAACCTAACTCTCAACCTCATTCTAAATATCACCCTAACACTAACCCTCATGGTAACCCTAACTCTAATCCAAACACTAAGCCTCAGCCTCACAATCAACCTCAACCTAAGCCTAACCCTAAACCTAACCCTAATTCTAAACCTAACCCTCTCACTCACCCTCAACCTAACCCTAACTCTAACCCTCACCCTGACCCTAACCCTAAACCTAACCCTAACAATAACCCTAACCATAATGCTCACCCTCACCCTAACCTTAACCCTATCCCTAACCCTAACAATAACCCCAAACCTAACCCTAACTCTAAACCTCACCCTCACCCTAACCATAACCATAACCCTAACCCTAAATCTAACCCTCACCCTAACTCTAACCCTAATGCTAACCCTAACCCTCACCCTCACCCTATCCCTCAACTTAACCCTTACGCTCACCCTAACCCTAACCCTAACAATCACACTAAACCTAACCCTCACCGTAACCCTAACCATACCCCTCAGACTAATGTTCACCCTAACCCTCACCCTAATCCTCACCCTATCCCTAAACCTAACCCTAACACTCACCTTCAGCCTAGCCCTCACCCTAACCCTAACTCTAACCCTAACCCTCACCCTCACTCTTAACCTAATGCTAACCCTAAACTTCACCCTCACCCTCACCCTCAACCTAACCCTAAAACTCACCCTAAACCTCACCCTAACCCTAACCCTAACCCTCACCCTAAAAATAACCCTAACACTAACACGAACCATAATCCTAAAGCTCACCCTAAATCTCACACTAACCCTAACGCTAACCTTACCCCTCACCCTCACCCTTACACTCACCCTAACCCTTACCCTCACCCTAAACCTAACCCTAAACCAAATGCTAACCCTAAGGCTCACCGTTACCCTAAACCTCACTCTAACCGTAACCCTAACCCTAACCCTAAGACTAACCCTGACCCTTTCCCTAACACTCACCCTCATCCTAAACCTAACCCTAACCCTAACACTCACCCTAACCCTAACCCCAACCCTCACCCTAACACTAAATCTAAACCTCACACTAACACTAAGCATAACACTCACTCTTAACCTAACCCTCACTCTCACCCTTACCCTCACCCTAAACCTTAAACTAACCCTAAACCTAACCCGTACCCTCACCCTAACCCTAACCCTAATCCTCACACTAACCCTTACCCTAACCCTAAACCTCACCCTCACCCTATCCCTCACCCTAACCCTTAGCGTCACCCTAACCTTAACCCTAACAATCACACTAAACCTAACCCTCACTGTAACCCTAACCCTACACCTCAGCCTAATGCTCACCCAAACCCTAACCCTCACCCTAATCCTCACCCTATCCCTAAACCTAAACCGAACTCTCACCCTCAGCCTTGCCCTCACCCTAACCCTAACTCTAACCCTAAACCTCACCCTCACGCTAACACTAAACCTAACCCTCACACTAAAACTGAGCATAACACTCACTCTTAACCTAACACTCACTCTCACCCTCACCCTCACCCTAAAACTTAAACTAACCTTAAACCTAACCCGTACCCTCACCCTCACCCTAACCCTAACCCTAACCCTAATCCTCACACTAACCCTTACCCTAACCCTAACCCTCACCATCACCCTATCCCTCACCCTAACCTTTACTCTCACCCTAACCTTAAACCTAACAATCACACTAAACTTAACCCTCAATGTAACCCTAACCCTACACCTCAGCCTAATGCTCACCCCAACCCTAACCATCACCCTAATCCTCACCCTATCCCTAAACCTAAACCGAACACTCACCCTCAGCCTAGCCCTCACCCTAACCCTAACTCTAAACCTAACCCTCACCCTCACGCTAAACCTAATGCTAACCCTAATCTTCACCCTCACGCTAACCCTAACAATAACCCACACCCTCACCCTAAACCTAACCCTAACAATAACCCTAAATCTAAAGCCAACCCTAACCCTCACCCTCACCCTAAGCCTAACCCTAACCCAAACCCTAACCCTCAAACTAACCGTCACCCTAAACCTAACCCTAACCCTAACCCTCACCCTTACCCTCACCGTAACCCTAACCCTAACCCTAACCCTCACACTAACCCTAATCTTCACACTGACCCTAACCCTAACCCTTACCCTCACCCTAATATTACCGCTAACTCTAACCATAATCTTCACACCAAACCTGACGGTCTCCCTATCCCTAACCCTAAACCTAACCCTAAACCTAACCCTCACCCTCAGCCTAGCCCTCACCCTAACCCTAACCCTCAGCCTAACCCTCACCCTCAACCTAACCCTAATGCTAACCCTAACCTTCACCCTCTCCCTAAACCTCACTCTAAACCTTAAACTCACCCTAACCCTCACCCTAACCCTAAATCTAACCCTAACCCTCACCCTCACACTAACCCTAACCCTCACCCTAACCCTAACCCTACCCCTCAGACTAACCCTCATCCTAACCCTAAAACTAACCACAACCCTCACCCTAACCCTAACCCTAAACTTCACCCCAAACCTAACACTCACCCTCACCCTGACCCTCGCCCTCAGCCTAACCCTAATCCTAAACTTCACCATCAGTCTCACCCTCACCCTCACCGTAACCCTAACCCTAACCTTCACCATCACCCACACCCTAACCCTTTCCGTAACTCTCACCCTAGCCCTAAACCTCACCCTAACCTTCACCCTAACGATCATCCTCACCCTTACCATAACCCTCACCCTCACCTTCACCCTTACACTAACCCTCTTCCTAATCCTCGCCCTCACCCTAAACCTCACCCTAAACCTTACCCTCACCCTAACCCTAACCTAACCCTAACGCTAATCCTCACACTAACCCTAACCCTAATCCTAAAGCTAACCCTCAACATAACCCTCACCCTCACCCTAACCCTAACTCTATCCCTCAACCTAACCCTAAACCTCACCCTCACCCTAACCCTCACTGACAACCTAACTCTCACCGCCACTCTAACCCTCACCCATTCCCTAACCCTCACACTCACCCAAACAATCACCCTCACTCTAACCCTTAACCTCACCCTAAATATCACTCTAAAACTAACCCTCACCGTAACCCTAACCCTAACCCTCACCCTAATCCTCACCCTCACCATCACCCTCAACCTAAACCTAATCCTAAACCTAACCCTAATCCTAAACCTAACCCTCTCACCTTCACCGTAACCCTAACACTAACCCTAAACCTAACCCTCACCCTCACCTTAACCTTACCCCTAACCCTCACCCTAAACCTAACCCTATCCCTCACTCTCACCCTAATCCTAACCCTTAACCTATCCATCACCCTAACACTCACCCTAACACTCATGCTAAACATAACCCTCTCACCTTAATCCTCACCCTAAACCTTACCTTAACACTAACCCTCACAGGAAACCTAACACTCACCCTAACGATAATCCTACACCTCACCCAAACCCTCACCTCACCCAGACCCTCACCCTCACCCTAACCCTAAAAATAATCCTAATCTTTACACTAACACTAACCCTCACACTCACCCTCACCCTCACCCTAACCCTAACGCTAACCCTAACCCTAACTCTCACCCTAATCCAACACCTAACACTCACCCTCACCCTCACTCTCACCCAAATCGTAACGCTAACCCTAACTGTAAGACTAACATTCACCCTCACACTAAAAATAATCCTAACCCTAACCCTCAGCCAAACCCTAACCCTAACCCTCACCCTCACCCTAACCATAACCCTCACTCTAACTCTAACTCTAACCCTCATCCTGAGCCTAGCCCTCACCCTAACCCTAAGCCTAACCCTCACCCTAAACCTAACCCTATCCCTCACTCTCACCATAATCCTAACCCTAAACCTATCCATCACACTAACACTCACCATAACACTCACGTTAAAGTAACCCTCTCTCTCACCTTAATCCTCACCCTAAACCTTACCCTAACACTAACACTCACACGAAACCTAACACTCACCCTAACGCTAATCCTACACCTCACTCAAACCCTCACCCTCACCCTAACCCTAACAATAATCCTAATCTTTACACTAACACTAACCCTCACACTCACCCTCACCCTAACATTCACCTCCACCCTATATATCATGCTAACCCTAACACTCTTCCTAACCCTAACCCTAACCCTCACCCTAAGCCTCACCCTCACCATTACTCTCACCCTAAGCCTAACCCTAAGCCTAAAGCTAATCCTAAATCTAGCCCCCTCCCTCAACCTCATGCTAACCCCAACCCTACCCCTCACCCTCACCCTTACCCTCACCCTAACCCTTACCCTTACTCTAACCCTAAACCTCACCCTAACACTAACCCTAACCCTCAGCCTAACCCTAAACCTAACTGTAACCCTCAACTAAACCCTAACCCTCTCCCTCAACCTCACTCTCACCCTAAACCTCACCCTAAATCTTACCCTCAACCTAACCCTAAACCTCAACTAACCCTAATCCTCACCCTAACCCTCACCCGGACCCTCACCCTCAGCCTAACCTTAACCCAAACCCTCATCCTAACCCTAACCCTCTCCCTAACCCTCACCCTCACCCTAAACCTCTCCATAACCCTAAACCTCACCATAACCCAAACCCTAATCCTCACACTAACCCGAACCCTAACCCGAACATTCACACTAACGGTAACCCTATCCCTCACTCCAACACTAACCATTACCCTAACCCTCACCCTAACCCTCACCTTCACCCTTACACTCACGGTCAACCTAAGACTCACCCACACTCTAACCCTCACCCTCACCCTAACCCTAATCCTAACTCTCAGCCTAAGCCTAAACCTAAACCTAACTCTCACCCTAACCCTCACGCTAAACCTAAAGCTAAAACTCCATCTCACCTAAACCTAAAACTCCATCTCACCCTAACAGTCACCCTAACCCTTATCTTCAACCTAACCCTAAACCTAAACCTAACCCTAATCCTCAACCTAACCGTAACCCTCTCCCTAAACTTCACCCTCATCCTAAACCTAACCCTAACCCTTACCCTCACCCTAACACTAACCCTAAACCTAAAACTAACCCTCACCCTCACCCTCACCCTCACCCTCACCCTAACCCTAAACCTAACAATAACCCTAAGCCTAAGCCTAACCCTAAACCTCACTCTAACTCTAATCCTAACCCTTAACCATATTCTCACCTAAACCCTAACCCTAACCCTCACCCGAAAGCTAACTCTCACCCTAAACCCAACACTAACCCTCATCCTGAGACTAGCCCACACCCTAAATCTAACCCTAAGCTGAACCCTCACCCTCACCCTAACCTTAAAACTAACAATAACCCTAATCCTAACACTAACACTAACCCTCACACTCACCCTCACCCTCACCCTAACCCTAAGGCTAACCCTAACCCTAACCCTAACACTCACCCTAACCCTAAGCCTAACCTTAACCCTCACCCACACCCTAACCCTCAGTGTCAGCCTACCCCTCTCCCACACCCTAGCCCTTACACTCACCCTAACCCTCACCCTCACCCTAACCTTCACCTTCACCCTGAATATTATGCTAACCCTAACCCTCACCCAAACCCTAACCCTAACCCTCACCCTAAGCCTCACCCTCACCATCACACTCACCCTAAGCCTAACCCTAAACCTAAACCTAATCCTAAACCTAGCCCCCTCCCTCAACCTCACGCTAACCCTCAACCTTACCCTCACCCTAACCTTTACCCTCACACTAACCCTAACCCTCACACTAACACTAACCCTAACCCTCAGCCTAACCCTCATCCTAACCCTAACCCTAACCCTAACCCTCACGCTTACCATAACCCTAACCCTAAATATCACCCTAATTCTAACCCTCATCCTCACCCTCACCCTCATCCTCACCCTTCCTAACGCTCAACCTGAACCTAATCCTAATCCTCACCATCACCCTCACCCTAACCCTAACCCTAACACTCACACTCACTGTCAGCCCAAGTTTAAACCTCTACCTAACCCTCACCCTAACCCTACCCCTCACCCTAACCCTCAGCCGGACCCTCACCATCACCCTAAGCCTAACCCAAAACCTCACCCTAAACTTCACCCTAACCCTAACCCTCTCCGTAACCCTAAATCTATTCCTCAACCTAACCCTAACCCTCACACTCACCCTAACCCTCACTGACACCCTAACCCTCACCGTCATTCTAACCCTCACCACACTCTAACTCTCACACTCACCCGAACAATCACCCTCACTCTAACCCTCAACCTCACCCTAAATATCACCCTAAAACTAACCCTCACCTTACACTCACCCTCACCTAACCCTATCCCTAACCCTCACCCTCACCCTAATCCTTATCCTAACCATCACCCTAACACTCACGCTAAACGTAACCCTCCCTCTCAGCCTAAACCTCACCCTAAACCTTACCCTAGCGCTAACCCACACACTAAACCTAACACTCACCCTAACCCTAACCCTACCCCTCACCCGAACCCTCAACCTAACCCAAACCCTCACCCTAAACCGAACCCCAATCCTAACACGCACCCTCACCCCACAACTCAATCTAACCCTAACACTCACACAAAGCCTAACCCTCACCCTCACCCTAATCCTCACCCTCACCCTAACCCTAACCCTATACTTAACCCTCAACCAAACCATAACTCTAACCCCAACCCTCACCCTAACCCCCACCATAACACTAAGCCTAAACCTAATCCTCACTCTAACCCTCACCTTAACTGTAACAATAACCCTAACCCTCAGGGTCAACATAACCTTCAACCTAACCCTTACCCTCACCGGCACTCTTACACTCACACTAAACCTAACCTTCACCCTAATCATAACCCTAACCCTAACACTAATCCTCACACTAACCCTAAACCTTACCCTAATCCTAACCCTCACATTAACCCTCACCCTAATCCTAACACTAACCCTCACCCTGACCTTAACCCTAACCTTTACTCTCACGCTAACCCAACCCTCACACCAAACCTAAACCTCAACCTAACCCTAACCCTAACCCTAACCCTCACGCTCACCATAACACTAACCCAAACCCTCACCCTAACACTAACCCTCACCCAAACCATAACCCTAAACCTAATCCTAACACTAAACCTCATCTTCACCCTCTCCCTAACCCTAACACTAACCTTAACCCTCACCCTCACCCTCACCCTAACCCTCACCCTAACCCTAACCATAACCCTAAACCTCACACTAACCATAACCAAAACCCTAATGCTAAACCTAACCCTCACCCTTACCCTAACCCTCACCCTAACCCTTACCCTCACCCTAGCCCTAACCCTAAACCTAATCCCCACCATCACCCAAAACATCACCCTAACGATAACCCTCACCCAAATCCTAACCCTCACCTTCACCCTAACCCTCACCCTCACCATTACCCTCACCCTAAGCCTAACACTAACCCTCAACCTAATCCTAAACCTATCACTCTCCCTCACCCACACAATAACCCTTACCTTAACCCTAACCCTAAACCTCCCCCTCCTCCTCACCCTAACCCTAACCCTAAAAATAACCCTCACCCTCACCCTAACACTAATTCTAATCCAAACACTAGCAATAACACTCACACTGACCCTCACCCTCACCGTCAACCTAACACTAACGCTAACCCTAACCCTCACCCTAACCCTCACCCTAACCCTGACCCAAACCCTAACCCTAACCCTCACCCTAACCCTAAACGTCAGCCTAACCCTCACTCTAACCCTAAAAATAACCCTAAACCTAACACTCACCCAAACCCTAACCCTAAACCTCAACCTCAATCTAACCCTAACCCTCACCCTAACCTTAAGCCTAACCCTCATCCTGAGCCTAGCACTCACCCTAACCCAAAGCCTAAGCCTAACCCTCATCCTCACCCTAACGGTAATGCTAACCCTAACATTCACACTCACCATAACCCTCATTCAAAACTTTAACCTCACCCTAAACCTAACCCTCACCCTCAGCCTAACCCTAAATGTAACACTCAACCTAACCCTAACCCTAATCCTCACCCTCACTCTCACCCTTACCTTTACCCTAAACCTTACTCTAATCCTAACCCTAAACCTTACCCTCACCCTAACCCTAACCCTAACCCTAATCCTCACAATAACCCTAAACCTAACCCTCACGATCACTCTAACCCTAACCCTAATCCTCACCCTAATGCTAAGCCTAACCCTAAACCCCACCCACAGCCTAACACTCAGTGTCAGCCTATCCCTCACCCACACCCTACCCCTTACACAAACCCTAACCCTCACCCTCACCCTAACATTCACCTCCACCCTCAATATCATGCTAACCATAACCGTCACCCTAACCCTAACAATCACCCTAAACTTCACTCTCACCATCACACTCACCCTAAGCCTAACCATAAACCTAATCCTAAACCTAGACCCCTCCCTCAATCTAACACTAACCCTAACCCTAACCCTACAACTCACCCTCACCCTTACCCTCACCCTAACCCTTACCCTCATCCTAAACCTAACCCTCAACCAAACACTAACCCTTTCCCTCAGCCTAACCCTCATCGAAACCCTAAACCTAACACTAAACCTCACCCTTACAATCACCCTAACCCTAAACCTAACCCTCACGCTCACCTTCAGCCTAACTCTAAATCTATACCCAACCCTCACCTTAACCCTAATCCTCACCCTAACCCTGACCATGACCCTCACCCTCACCCTAACCCAAACCCTCATCCTAACCCACACCCTAACCCTAAACCTCTCCCTAACCCTCATCCTCAACCTAAACCTCACCATAACCCTAACCCTCACCCTAACCCTAACCCTAATCCTCACACTAACCCTAACCCTAACCCTCACCCTAACCGTAACCCAAGCCCTCACCCTAACTCTAACCCTAAACCTAACCCTCACCCTAACCCTAACCATCACCGTTATCCTCACGGTCACCCTAAGCCACACCCACACCCTAACCCTCACCCTCACCTTCACCTCACCCTAACACTAATCCTAACTCTCACCCTAAGCCTAACCCTAACTCTAACCTTCACCCTAACCCTCACACTAAACCTAACGCTAAACCTAAACCTCAATCTCAGGCTAACCCTCACCCTAACCCTTACCTTCATCCTAACCCTAACCTTAAACCTAACCCTAACCCTCACCCTCACCCTAACCCTAACCCGAAACCTAAAACTAACCCTCACCCTCACCCTCACCCTCACCCTATCCCTAACCCTAACCCTAACAATAATCCTAACCCTAAACCTAACCCTAAACCTCACCCTCAGTTTAACCCTAACCCTTAACCTAATTCTCACGTAAACCCTAAACCTAACACTCACCCTCACCCTAACCCTAAACCTAACCTTAAACCCAACACTAAGCCTCACCCTCAGACTAGCCCACACCCTAAACCTAACCCTAATCTGAACCCTCACACTCTTCCTAAACCTAACCCTAACAATAATCCTAATCCTAAAACTAACACTAACCCTCACACTCACCCTCACCCTAATCTTCACCCTAACATTAATGCTAACCCTAACCCTAACCCTAAGCCTAACCTTAACCCTAACCCTCACCCTAACCCTAACCCTAAACCTAACCCTCACCCTCACCCTAACCATCAGCCTAACCCTCACCCTCACCCTAAAAATAACCCTAACCCTAACCCTCACCCAAATCCTAAACCTAACCCTCACCCTCACCCGAACCCTAAAGCTAACCCTCATCCTGAGCCTAGCCCTCACCCTAACCCTAATCCTAAACCTAAGCCTCATCCTCACCCTTATGCTAATGCTAACCTTAACATTCACCCTCAACATAACACTCACTCTATCTCTTAACTTCACCCTAAACCTAACACTCAACATCACCCTAACCCTAACCTTAAACCTAACGCTAACAATAACCCTAACAGTAACCCTAAGCCTAACCCTAACCCTAACCCTCACCCCTAAACCTAACACTCACCCTAACCCTAACCCTAACCCTCACCCTCACCCTAACACTAACACTAAACTTAACCCTCACCCTAATACTCACAGTAAACCTAACCCTCACTCTCACCCTAACCCGTACCCTAAACCTTACCCTAACCCTAACCCTAAGCCTTACTCTCACCCTAACCCTAACCCCAATCCTCCCACTAACACTACCCCTCACCCTCACCCTAACACTCAGTGTCAGCCTATCCCTCAACCACATCCAAGCCCTCACAGTCATCCTAACCCTCACCCTCACTCTAACCTTCACCCTCACCCTAAATATCACCCTAACACTCACCCTCACCCTAACGCTTACCCTAAACCTCAACCTAAGCCTCACCCTCACCATCATCCTCACACTAAGCCTAACACTAAAACTAAACTTAATGCTAAACCTAGCCCGCTCCCTCAACCTCACCCTAACCCTAAATCTAACCCTCACCCTTACCCTCAGCCTAACTCTAAACCTATACCTAACCCTCACCCTAACCGTAATCCTCACCCTAAACCTCACCCGGACCCTCAAATTCACCCTAACCCTAATCCTAACTCTCACCCTAACCCTAACCCTAACCCTAAACCTCACCTTAACCCTCACACTAACCCTAACCCTAACCCTAATCCTCCCACTAACCCTAATTCTAACCCGCACCCTAACCCTCACCCTCACCCTAAACGTAACCCTATCCATCACCCGAACGCTAATCCTAACCCTAACCCTAACCCTTACCCTCACGGTCACCCTAAGCCTCACCCACACCCTAACCCTCACCCTCACCCGAAACCCGAAACCGAACCCTAATCTTAACTCCCACCTTAAGCCTAAACCTAACCCTAACCTTCACCCAACCCTCAAACTAAACCTAACGCTAAACCTAAACCTCAATCTCACCCTAACCCTCACCCTAACCCTTACCTTCACCCTAACTCTAACCCTCACCCTAACCCTAACCCTCACCCTAACCCTAACCCTCTCCCTAAACCTCACCCTCATCCTAAACCTCACCCTAACCGTTACCCTCACCCTAACTCTCACCCTAAACGTAAAACTAACCCTCACCCGCACACTCACCCTCACCATAAACCTAACCCTAGCCCTAACAAAAACTCTAACCCTACCCCTAATCCTAAACCTCACCCTCACTCTAACCCTAACCTTTAACCTAATTTTCTCCTAAACCCTAACCGTAACCCTCACACTAACCCTAACCCTCACCCTAAACCCAACACTAACCCTCACCGTCAGACTAGCCCACACATTAAACCTAACCCTAAGCTGAACCCTCACCGTTAACCTCACCCTAAAACTAACCCTCAGCCTCACCCTAACCCTAACCCTAACCCTAACCCTCACCCTAACCTAAATATCAGCCTCACCCTCACCCTCACGCTAAACCTCACCCTAACACTTACCCTAACCCTAACCCTAACCCTAAAACTAATTCTCACCCTAAACCTCACCCTAACCCTAAACTTAACCTAAATTTCACCCCAATCCAAACCCTAACCGTAATGCTAACCCTAAACCGCACCCTCACCCTATACCTCACCCTAATGCTTACCCTCACCCTAACCCTAAACGTAACACTCACAATACACTTAACCCTCAACCTAACCCTAAACCTACTCCTCAGCCTAACACTCACCCTAACCCTCACCCTAACTCTATCCCTCACCCTCACCCTAACTCTATCACTCAAACTAACCCTAACACTCACCCTCACCCTAACCCTCACTGAAACCCTAATCCTCACCATCAATCTAACCCTCACCCACACCTAACCTTCACAATCACCCTAACAATCACCCTCACCCTAAACCTCAACCTCACCCTAAATATCACGCTAATATTAACCCTCACCCTAACCCTAACCCTAACCCTCACCCTAAGCCTAACCCTAAACCTAACCATAATACTAAACCTAACCGTCTCCCTCACCATCACCGTAGTCCAAACACTAACCCTAAACCTAACCCTCACCCTCACCCTCAACCTAACCCTAACCCTAACCCTCACCCTCACCCTAATACTAACCCTAATCCTAACACTCACCCTAACACTCACACTAAACATAACACTCTCTGTCACCCTAAACCTCACCCTAAAGCTTAACCTAACCCTAACCCTAACCCTATTCCTCACACTAAACCTAACACTCACCCTAACCCTAACCCTACCCTTCACCCAAACCCTAACACTAACCCTAACCCTGACACTAACCCTAACCCTCACCCTAACCCTAACCCTAAACCTCATCCTGAGCCTTGCCCTCATGATCAACCTCACCCTAAGCCTAACCCTAAACTTAAACCTAATACTAAATCTAAACCTCTCCCTCACAGTCACCCCAACCCTAAACCTAACCCTAACCCTCACCCTCACACTCACCCTAACCCTAACCCTAACCCTCACCCTCACCCTAACCCTAAACCTAACAATAATCCTTATCCTAACCCTAACCCTAACCCTCACCCCACCCTCACCCTCACCCTCACCCTAACCCTAACCCTATTCCTAACCCTAACGAACTCCCTAACCCTAAACCTAACCCTCACCCTCACACTCAAACTCACCGTAACGCTAACCCTAACCCTCACGCTAAACCTAACCGTCAGCCTAACCCTCACCCTCTCCCAAACCCTAACCATAACTCGCACCCAAAACCTAAACCTAAACCTCATCCAGAGCCTTGCCCTCACCCTAACCCTAATCGTAAGCCTAACCCTCATCCTCACCCGAAAGCTAATGCTAACCCTAACATTCACCCTCACCAAAACCCTCACAATAAAACTTAACCTCACCCTAAACCTAACCTTAACCCTAAACTTTACACTCACCCAAACCCTAAACCTAACCCTAACCCTAATCCTCACACTAACCCTAACCCTAACCCTAACCCTAATCCTAACCCTCACACAAATGCTAACCCTAACCCTAACACACAACCTCACCCTAACCCTCAGTGTCACACTAACAGTCACCCACACCCTAACCCTCACACTCACCCTAAACCTTACCCTCACCCTAACCTTCACCCTCACCCTAAATATCACCCTAACCCTAAACCTCACCCTAACCCAAAACCTAACCCTCACCCTAAGCCTCATCCTCACCATCACCCTCGCCCTAAGCCTAACATTAAAACTAAACCTAATCCTAAACCTAGCCCCAACTCTCAATCTCACGCTAACCCTAACGCTAAACCTACCCCTAACCCTCACCCTCACCCTAAACATAACTCTAACCCTAACCCTAAAAATAAATCTAACCCTAACCCTAACACTAACCGTAAACCTCACCCTCACCCTAACACTAAACCTAACCCTCACCCTAACCCTAACCCCAACCCTCACCCTCATCCTAACCCTAAAACTAAACCTAACACTCATCCTAACACTCACACTAAACCTACCACTCATTCTCACCCTAAACCTCACCCTAAACCATATCCTAACCCTCACTCTAAACCTAACCCTCACAATAACACAATCCCTAATCCTAACCCTACCCCTCACCCTTACCCTAACCCTCACCCTAACCCTTTCCCTCACCCTAAGCCTAAACATAAACCTAACCCTCACACTAAATCTAACCCTCAACCTAACCCTAACCCTAACGCTAACAATAACCCTAACCCTAAACCTAAACCTAACCCTAAGCCTAACCCTAAAACTAACCCTAATCCAAAACCTAACCCTGTCCCTCACCCTCACATTAAACCTAATGCTAACCCTAACCCTCACCCTCACCCTCACCCTAAACCAAACCCTAACCCTTACCCTCACCCTAACCCTAACCCTCACCCTATCCCTAACCCTAAGCCTAAACATAAATCTCATGCTAACACTCACCGTAACCCTCACGATAAACCTAACCCTCACTCTCACCCTAACCCTCACCCTAAAACTTACCCTAACCCTAACCCTAACCCTAACACTAACCCTCACACTAAACATAATCCTCACAATAACCCTAACCCTAACCCTAAAAATAACCCTAAAAATAACCCTAACCCTTACTCTAAACCTAACCCTCACCCTAACCCTCACCCTCACCCTATACCTCACCCTAATCCTTACCCTCACCGTAACCCTAACCCTAACCCTTACTCTAAACCTAACCCTCACCCTCACCCTAACCCTAATGCTAACCCTAACCTGCACCCTCACCCTTACCCTCTCCCTAAACCTAACCCTCACCCTCACCCTAACCCTCACCCTAACCCTAACCCTCACCCTAAAACTCTCCCTAACCCTAAACCTACCCCTCAACCTACCCCTCATCCTAACCCTATCCCTAACACTTACCCTAACCCTAACCCTCACCCTAACCCTACCGCTCACCCTCAGGCTAACCATCACCCTAACCCTTACCCTCATGCTAACCCTCAGCCTAACCCTCACACTAACCCTAACCCTTACCATAACCTTAACCCTAACCCTCAACCTAATACTCATCCTAACCCTAAAGCTAAACCTAATGCTCACACTAAACCTAACCATCACAATAACCCTAACTCTAACACTAACCCTCACACTAATCCTAACGCTCACAATAAACCAACCCTAACACTCACCCTAACCCTCACATTAAACCTATCCGTCACCCTAAACTTCACCTTAAACCTAACCCTCACCCTAACCCTCACAATCACCATAAACATCATCCTAACCCTAACCCTCACCCTAACCCTCACCCTAAGCATAAACCTAACCCTAAACCTAATCCTAAACCTAACCCTCTCCCTCACCCTCATCCTAACCCTAATCCTAACTCTATCCGTAACCCTCACCCTCACCCTAACCCTAAATCTAACAATAACCCTCACCTACAACCTAACCCTAACCCTAACAATAACCCTAAACCTAAACCTAACCATAACCCTCACCTTCAAACTCACCCTCACCCTAACTCTAACCCTAATCCTAACCCTAAAAATAACCTTAACCCTAACCCTAACCCTCTCCCTAACCCTAACCTTCTCCCTAACCCTAACCCTCACCCAAACCCTAACCCTAACCCTAGCCCTCACCCTAACCCTAACCCTCATACTAACCCTAACCCTAACCCTCACCTTCAGCCTAGCCCTCACCCTAAACCTAAACCTAAGGCTAAACCTCACACTCACCCTAACCTTAATGCTAACCCTAACTTTCATCCTCAATGTAACCCTCAATCTAATCCTTAACTTCACCGTAATCCTAACCCTCACCCTCACCCTAACCCTAACCCTAACGCTAAGCCTAACACCCAACCAGAACCTAACGGTCAGCCTAACCCTCACCCTCACACTAAACCTCACCATAACCCTTAGCCTCACTCAAACCCTAAACCTAAACCTAATCCTCACCTTCAACCTAACCCTAATCTTAAACCTCACCCTAACCCTCACCCTCACCCTAACACAATTGCTAACCCTAAACTTCACCCTCATCCTAACCCTCACCCTAAACATAACCCTCACATTAATCCTCAGCCTAACTCTCACCCTCACCCTAACCCTAAACCTAACCCTCGCCCTAACCCTCACCCTCAGCTTAAACCTCACCCTAAACCTTACCCTCACCCTAACCATAAACCTAACCCTAACCCTAATCCTCACACTAAACCTAAACCTGACCCTAACCCTAAACTTTACCCTAAACCTCACCGTCACCCTAACCCTAACCCTAACCCTCACCCTAACGCTAAACCTAACCGTAACCCTCACCGTCACCCTAACCCTCACAGTCACCCTAACCCTCACCCACACCCAAACTCTCACACTAATGTGAACAATCACCCTTACCCTAAACCTCAACCTCACCCTAAATATCACCCTAACACTAACATTCATGGTAAACCTAACCCTAACCCTCACCCTAATCCTCAGCCTCACCATCACATTCACCCTAAGACTAACCCTAAACCTAACCCTAATTCTAAAGCTAACCCTCTCACTCACCCTCACTGTAGCCCTAACACTAACCCTAACCCTAACCCTCACCCTCACCCTGACCCTAACCCTAACCCTAACCCTCACCCTCACCCTAATCCTAACTCTAACCCGAAACTTCACCCTAACCCTAACCCTCACCTTAACACTCACCCTAACACTCATGCTAAACCTAACCCATCTCTCTCAACCTAACCCTCATCTTAAGCTTAAACGAAACTTAACCCTAACCCTAACCCTCACACTAAACCTAACACTCACCCTAACCCTAACCCTACCTCTCAAATGAATCCTCACCCTAAACCTAACCCTCAACCTAACACGAACCCCAGCCCTAACCCTCACCCCAGACCTCACCCTCACCCTAACCCTAACCCTATACCTATCCCTCACCCTAACTTTAACCCGCACCCTAACCCTCACCCTAACACATACCCTAACCATAACCCTAAACCTAACCCTCACCCTAACCCTCACCTTAACCCTAACCCTGCCCCTAAACCTCACCCTCACCCTGAACATCACCCTAACACTAACCTCACCCTAACCCTCACCCTAACCCAAGCCCTAAATCTCACCCTATCCCTAACAATAACCCTAATCCTAAACCTCACCCTAACCCTCACCCTCACCATAACCCTAACCCTAACCCTCACACTAATGCTAACCCTAACCCTAACCCTAACCCTCACCCTCACCCTAACCCTGAGAGTCACCCTAACCCTCTTCCACAGTCTAACCCTCACCCTAACACTAATCCTCACCCACACCTTAACCCTCACCCTAACCCTATCCCTCACCCGAACCTTAACCCTCCCCCTAATACCACCCTAACCCTAACACTCAGTCTAATGCCAACCCTAACCCTAACCATTACAATAACCCTCAACCTCATCCTAACCGTAACCCTGATAATAACCCTAACCCTATTCCTCACCCTCAACCTCACCCTAACCCTAACCCTCACCCTTACCCTAACCGTCAGCCTCATCCTCACCCTCACCCTAACCCTCACCCTAACCCTCACCCAAACCCTAACCCTAACCCTCAAACTCACCCTAACCCTAACCCTCACCCTCACCCTCAACCTAACTCTAATCTTAAGCCTAACCCTCACTCTCAGCCTAACCCTAATTCTAACCCTAACCTTCACCCTCATGCTAGCCTTCACTCTAAATCTTGAACTCACCCTAAACCTAACCCTCACCCTCACCCTAACCCTAACCCTAACCCTCACCCTAACCCTCATCCTAACCCTTACTCTCCCATCTATCCCTCACCCTAAAATTTACCCTAACCCTAACCCTTTCCCTAATCCTCACCCTCAACATAAACCTGACCCTTCACCCTAACCCTAACCCTAACCCTAATGCTAATCCTCACACTAACCCTAAACCTAACCCTCACCATAACCCCAACCCTAACCAGAACCCTAACTATTTCTCTGAACCTAACCCTAACACTCACCCTCACCTAAGCCTCACTGACACCCTAATCCTCACAGTCATTCTAACCCTCACCCACACCCTAACCTTCACACTCACCTGAACAATCACCCGCACCCTAACCATCAACCTCACTCTAAATATCACCCTAATACTAACCCTCACCCTAACCCTAACCCTAACCCTCACCCTAAGCCTCATACTTACCATCACCCTCACCCTAAGCCTAACCCTAAACCTAACCCTAATCCTAAACCTAACCCTCTCCCTCACCCTCACCGCAGCCCTAACACTAACCCTAACCCTCACCCTCACCCTCACCCTCACCCTAACTCTAACCCTAACCCTCACCGTCACCCTCACCCTAATCCTAAACCTAACCCTAATCCTCACCCTAACCCTAACCCTCATCTTAACACTCACCCTAACACTCACGCTAAACTTAACCCATCTCCCTCACCCTAAAGCTTACCCTAACCCAAACCCTAACCTTAACCCTCACACTAAACCTAACACTCACCCTAACCCTAAGCCTACCCCTCACCCTCACCATCACGCTAAACTTAACCCTCAACCTAACTCTAACCCCAACCCTAACCCTAACTACAGACCTCACCCTAACCCTAAACCTAACACTAACACTCACCCTAAGCCTAAAACTCACCCTCACCCTAACCCTCACCCTCACACTAACCCTCACCCTAAACTTAACCGTCATCCTAACCATAACCCTAACCCCAACCCTCACACTAACCCCTTCCATTACCATAAGCCTAACCCTAACCCTCCCCCTAAACCTCACCCTAACTCTAACAATAACCCTAATCCTCAGTCTCACAATAACCCTCACCCTAACCCTTACCCTCTCT